>NW_007577743.1:832897-841418 GCF_000690725.1 Stegastes partitus
AAGCAAAACAGTATCCAAAATCCACTGCAATACTAACACAATAATGTAAGAGGTGTGCATACAGGCCTACATATACTGTTAATTAAAGCTATTTTATAACCTCAACCACGGTTGTAAATTCCTAAACGTTATCCTGATTCCATTCGACTCAACGCCACAGGCCCTACAGGAGCACGAATGGGACATAACTGTGATTTATCTGCGCTCTGATATCTCTCCCCTCAAGCTTAATGGCCTATTAGAGAATAATTGTGTGCAAACTGCACTAACCGGGGTGTTGCCGTGCGTGTGTGCCGCCTGAAACCCACCGCGAGCAGAGTCGTGAATGGCATGTAATTCAGTCCCGAAGTGGCAAGACTCTGGCATGGCTCCTTGCAGGCAGCAGAGTAAGGATTGGGTTGTATTTTTGGAAGGGTGTGTGTGTGTGGATCGGTCGCCTTGTTAGGTCTGCTAAAATATTTCCAACAGCAGCGACTGTCAGGAGATAGCTGGGTGGCAGGGACAGGGGGAGAGGGGCTTTTCTCTGTGGCCACCTGGTAAAGCCATGTAAGATCCCTGGCTTGTCAAGACAGAAACAATTTGATTCAATAACTCAATAAGCAATTGGCTCCCAATTTGTAAATAAGTTATTCTGAGAGTGGGGGGAAGTAAAGAGTAGAAATCGACAAATCTAAGAAGACATTGGAGTAATCTGGAAAAAAGAAGAAGAAAAAACTAAATAAAGTCAGTGCGCACTGGAGCTTCATGGACACGCTCAGAAATCCCCAAACCAACTCCAAGAGAAGACACCCGCACAAGTTGAGCACCGAGGATATCTGCAGTCAGTTTTGATGTCAGGTGAAGGTGAAGGGAGACTGACGGAGCTTTTATCTTTCGACAAACACGCAGTTGCTTTCTGATCGGTGCGTTTTAAAAGTTTTTTTTTATTGGAGGCATGAGCGGAGGGCGCTTTGAGTTCGACGACGGCGGCGCGTACTGCGGAGGCTGGGAGGGGGGCAAAGCGCACGGCCATGGCATCTGCACCGGACCCAAGGGCCAGGGAGAGTTCTCCGGCTCCTGGAACTACGGCTTCGAGGTGGTGGGAGTCTACACCTGGCCCAGCGGCAACACCTACGAGGGCTACTGGTCGCAGGGGAAGCGTCACGGTCTGGGAGTAGAAACCAAAGGACACTGGATTTACAAAGGGGAATGGACTCACGGCTTCAAGGGGAGATATGGCATCAGGATCAGTGTTGGCAGCGGTGCAAAGTACGAAGGAACGTGGAATAATGGACTTCAGGACGGATATGGAACAGAAACATATGCAGACGGAGGTGAGAGTTATATTAATATGCACATAGAGTATCAACACGTCAGCATTTGTGGGGCAATTTATTTAGTGTTTGCTTTTAAAGTTTAAATATTGCGCGTTGAAATACACAATTGGAACTGAATTTTTTGATTTCCTAAGAGCAGCTACATGAGCAAAAACAATAAAAAGCTTTTAAAAACTACTGAAGAAAATTAAAAAGAAATAAAAATGTGTTTAGAATTATGGTAATAAAGTATGTAACACAACCAAATATGGTTTTAAATGACATGGGAAAACAAGTTGGAACAACCTTTTTTGCATAAATCAGCCTAAAAACAAATTACTAAATTGTTAAAACTAAGTTGTTAAAAAATACCTTTAACTGTAGTGGAAAAGTGAACTCCCCCAACTTAATGTCGTTTGTTGGTTAAACCCATTTTCATTAGAAGTTGTCACAACACCAAAACATATGTTTGCATCAATCTTTTTTAGAGTGTACCATTATGCTGTCAGAAAGCGTAATGTTTTAAATGTATTGCTATTGATTATCATATTTTGTATGTAGTTACTGCTGGGTACTAATTTTAGGATCAATAAATCTTCCTGATGACTCGATTTTGTAGTAATAATTTAAGAAGAAACCAAAGTTATCAACTAAATACTGCTGTGAAAGATGTCATGTTTACCTCTGAAATGTGTAAAACAGAAAAATGAGAAATGTAAAACCGTACAGAAGTGAAATACTTGAGTAAATACTTAGTTGCTTCTGAAGAGAAGAACTATGTATGCACGTTACAGATGCTGCTGCAGAGGCAGAAGGAGTATTAGATCCTTTAGTTAAGCAAAACTAGTGACACTCATGTATAGAAATGTTCCATACAAGACATAGAATTTAATTTGGGGATCAATGAATATTTTTGAACTGTAGAAACACATGATACATTCTTCATATTTGCTATTGATAATCAGAATATGAGAAGAACTGGCCTGGCAATCATGGCTTGAGTATTTCCGTTTGATGTGTTGTACAAAACAAAAAAATGAAGAATCACAAAGTGTAAGCATCTTAAAATTGTAAAAGTAAAAGTACTCAGTTATCTCTGTAGAAAAGAAATGTGTATGCACATTAAAAAGAAGTATTAGATTCTTTAGTGAAGTAAAACTAGAAATACTTCAAGAAAAGGTTCTGCATTAAAAAGCCAACATAGGAACAATGAATAAAATGTCCTTGTGGTTACTTGTACTAGTCATGCATTAATGTATATGTAGCATTTTACTGCTTTAGCTGGTTGAGTTGAAGCTGATCGTAGCTATTTTATATGTTGTTGAGTATTTTAATCCATCACACACACATAATGTATTCTTAAACTGATCATAAAATTTTAATTTGGGAAGGAACTCCTGCGGAGAGATTAAGTGTACAAGTATTTCTACTTATGTAAGATGCTTCTCTAACACTCCTGTGATTACTGTGGAAGAACTACTCAGATCCTTTACTGAAGTAAAAGTTACAGACATCTGGAGAAATATCAACAAAATCTGCTTTACACATCAAAATTAAAAGTAGTTTTCATGTAAAAATAATTACAGTTTGAGGTTGAGCTAATTCAATCTATTTATGTGCTTTTGAAAAGTTTTATTTACAAAATGAATAAGGTTTTACTGACCTAAGACACAGCATGACTTGTAGCTATAGATGTCAAATAAGTGTTGTGGAGTAAAGTAGTTGGCACTATATGAATCTCAAACTTGCCTTGAACCACAGTACTTAATTACTTTCCACTGCAGGATTACACTACGTCGTCACTCCTGTCATAACGGCAAACACTTGCCAGCCAAGTGTGGCATCGAAAACATTGCAGGGGACAAAAGCAGAGCAGCCTGATGATCGTCGAGGTCTTTTATGATGTCTGTGTAACCAGAAGAAAATAGCACCCTGCTGCTGTCAGTCAAGATGTGCTCAGAGCTTGTTGGAAATCAAACCTTGCAGGAATGTTTCCATTTTGTTAAACTACACCGTCATCCACAGTGGGAGGAGAACAGTTCTGATCTTTTATTCCTAAAAGTGTAAAAAATAAAAATCCCTTCTGATAAATTTAACTCATGTAGGTTTGATACAGGAATATTGTAGTTAAAGTGTCAAATGTAAGCAGAAAAACGTTTCCTGTCAGTGTTATATGTTTGTATAATGTGTCAATATCTTATATTACTGATCACTGTTAATGCAGCATTGTCATATCCTAGCTGGCTGAGTTTGAGTTACTATTATTTTGTTTAAATCTTCTAAAATGTGTTCTATTTCAGTAAAATACCCTAGAGCTGTACTTAAAGTAGAGTGCTAATAAACTAACTTCTGTACTTTTCCTCCACTGATCATCAGTATTTTTTTTGATCATATTCCACATTCCTTCACATCAAGTGAGTGGTTGCTTCAACAACATTACCAATAACATTTTTATTGATGTTTTTCACCCTGACTTCCTCTCTGGAGGCTCCTGGTGGTTGTCCCTGCAGCACATCCATTCGACCAGGCGGAGGAAGCTAAATAAGTTAGACAAATCAAATTGATTGTGCTCATACGATATATGTGGTTTCCCTCCTTAACAGCTGACTCATCAGCTCTAAGCTCAGTCTGCTGAAAGCTGCGGTGGGGGGATGTGATAGCACCAGATGTCAGGATGTAATAATAGCCCACAAGCCTCATGCCCTCTTGGCCTCACGGGCTGAGGGCCTTGCTGTCACTATAATCCACACAAGTCAATTTTAGCATGAGAACAGACCCTGAGATGACTTGTCAGTGGGAGTATTAATGAATGAGACTTCTCACACTAAAGATATCTGTGACATTCTGGCAGAAATTGAACTACGGGTCTTTTTAACAACAGGCTTAACAGCCATGCTAGCAGCTCTGAAAGTCTGGCCGTGGCAGTGTTTTGATGTAAATGCTAAGATCAGCTAGCTAACAGGCATAAATGACAAATCTTACATTATATTGCTAATATAATGTATATTTGTTCATTTTCACCAACTTATTTTATTGTGTAAGCATGCTAAAATTTGCTAATTAGCACAAGGGACAGTTGAGGTTAAATGTCATCGGTTTTGGAAGGAAAACATTACAAATCCAAGAAATATTTACTGCAGGTGGTGGACCAAAAGAGAAAAATCTTTATAGAGAGAAAAAAGATAAGGTCTTGACATTACTGTTCAATGTTTCAGTCAGTAGGATTCCGACAAAGCCTCTTGAAAAAGTCCAGATGGATCAAAACATTAAACAGCAATTGTTAACAAATGATAGGAAGAAGTTGACATCATTTGTCAAAGATCGTATTGATTGAAAAATTGTATGGCCTTGGAGACCTTGCCTTTTTCTTTAAATGTCATTGGTTTTAGCAAGTATTTGAGCACACATCAAAGTGTTTGATTCAAGTCTGAATCTGAAGGGGGTGCAAGATGAAACGCACAGGGAAATCACCAAAGTCAGTGGAATCTAGAAACCTTGAATGTCAATAGTTTATTGACATTCAAGGTTCAGTCTAGTTGATGTTAAGCTAAGTTAAAGAAATTGAGCAACATCCCCAGTTGAGTAGGGCTTGAGTCAGTAGGATTCATCCTCTTGAGACCAAATCAAAGATAACTGTACATTTCTATCGTACTGTACTTTACTAAAAATGTTTTAATTTTTTTGTAGTTGTTAATGGTAATTTTTACCTTTGCCAGCTACAACACAAAAGTACTGCATACACAGTAATCCGATTTCCATTTCCATTGCATTTCACCCAGTAGCTGTTAAGATATTTCAGTCTGGAGCAAAGTGCTGGACCTGCCTTGAGTAGAGCCATGCTGCTGGCTAAAAATAACCAACACTCTGGGTTTGATCTGTGAAGTTAGAAGAGACTTAATCACTGTTTTCTGATGTTACCAGGTACTTTCCAGGGTCAGTTCACTGGCGGGATGCGGCATGGCTATGGTGTCCGTCAGAGTGTCCCCTATGGCATGGCAGCAGTTGTCCGCTCTCCTCTTCGCACCTCCTTGACCTCCCTTCGCAGCGAGCACAGCAACGGCACTGTTCTGCAGCAAGACATCCCCATTATCACCACCACCAATGCCTCAGGTGAGGAGACACCCGTTGCCACCCCTACTCACCTGGGACCGTCTCGCGGAGGCTTTGCCCTCACGCTCCAGGTGGACCCCGAGGCCATAAAACCCAAGAAGAAGGGCCTGTTCCGCCGGGGCTCCCTGCTGGGTAAACTGAAGAAGTCTGACTCGAGCACGTCTCTGTCCAGCCAGAAGAGCAAGATCAGCTTCCTGAGGACAGAATCAGCTCTCAGCTCCAACGCCAGTGACACCAACTCCACCATCAGCATCGGGGACGAGAGCCTGGCCGGAGCCGAGGATTTCCCCCCTGTGGAGGCCGACATTGACGCCACCACCACAGAGGTCTACATGGGCGAGTGGAAGAATGACAAGCGCTCAGGATATGGAATAAGCGAAAGGTCCAGCGGGCTGAAGTACGAGGGCGAGTGGCTCAACAACCAGCGACATGGGTACGGCTGCACCACGTTTGCTGAGGGAGGGAAGGAGGAGGGCAAGTACATGAACAACATGCTGGTGAAGGCCATGAAAAAGAGGGTGATCCAGCTGAAGGGAACCAAGATCAAGCAGAAGGTGGAGCGAGCAGTGGAGGGCGCTCAGAGGGCTGCAGCGATTGCAAAGCAGAAGGCAGAGATTGCTGCTTCCAGGTAAGAAGAGATGAGCGCAGAGATTCTAGTTATGTTTGTTTCATCTTGTTTCTTCTAGTGGGAGCACTCTTTAGATTTACTCCACTCACAGAGCTAAAGCACCAATTTTTCTGGAAATACAACGACCAGATGATCCTTAATAAATCCAGAAAGTTGTTTATTACTATTTACTGCTGTTCTGAAGGTATTTTTTTTCTGAATCCTCAGAGGCTTTTCTGAAAAAAAAAAAATAGTGTGTGTAATATAATGTAGCTTGTCTATCAAGTTGCGGATGGTATTCTATGCTAATTTTGCTGTGAAACTAAATGTAGAAATCTGTCTTTATCTGAAAATATATTGATAGTACATTGTATTTATTTATACCTTCACTCAAAATAACATGTAATTAATGTATGGTATGCCATTTTTAGCTGAGGCGATCTGAAATATGGCTGAAATGAGATATTCAATCATGCAGAGGGTTAAAGAGTCTTTGAGGACTCTGGAAATACCCTCTGAACAGCAGTAGGTGTTGTTAAAAGACCTTTGAGGTCACAACACTTTTAGTTCTGTGACTTATGAGAGGCACGAACTGGGGGTAGGTTTACTCAAGAGGTTTGTGCATGAGGCCACAGTTCCCAGTAATGAAAAACACAACCAAAGAGAGATTATGTTTATTTAACACTGTTTTATTAATAAGACATAATATGTGCAGCAGCTAAAGTGAATGTTTCGTGTCACACAAGGTTTCGTATCATGCACTGGACAACCAAATGTCCAAATTGAAATTCTTGTTCTCCTGATTTTCCACTTAGTTTTTGGAGCGATTGCTCAATTTGAAAAGAATCTACCAGCTCCGACTCACAGCTTTTCTGCCTCAGTGTGTCTGTTTCTTAGTCTGTTGCCCTGAACTGGGACTGTGAGCAACATTTTCAGGCACTAAACTTTTACAGCTCTGCTACCCTTAGTTGCAGCAGTGACAGTTTGAATACCACATAGCTGATTTAATCTTCATCACTGTTTGGAGTAAAGGAATCCATGTGAAAGGAGTCAGCAGATTTCAAGTCTTTATTTTACAAACGTCTTGAGGACGGTATCATTGTAGATGACATGTCAGACAGTCACCAAAGAAACCATCATGTCTGTGTTTATATCTATGATAAGAAAAACACACTTTTATGTTATTGTTCACCAGAGACAACTTTGGCAAAGACAAACAGCAAAGATGGTAGAAAAATGCTTCCTGCAGCAGACAGAAGTCTCAGACGCAAGTAAATCACTTCGAAGCAAAAACTTTGAACAACTGATAGTGGCCACAGCTGTGCAAATCATGCATTGCAACACCAGTTTAATATTTCGCCCCCTCGCTTGCAATTTGAATATTACATGTGTCATCATTTAGTTGTGAGTGGAAACCCTTGCTGGGTGCACCGTCATGCCGTTCACTCAGTAAAACGGTGATTGGAATTGCACTGGTCTGCTGCATTGTGTCACTCTACACAGCTGCACTTTGGTGCTTCTAACTTTTCCACAAAAAACAATGCCATATTTTGCTGGATTTGTGAGATTTCAGCACTCTGTAGGGTCATTCCATTTAAATTCCATCAAATCTGAACAAAGTTCCCACCTGGATTATACCTGTATGTAACTATATTAGAATTTTTTTTAGACACAAAAGGACACATGGCGAGAAGATGTGCATGGTATCAAAATTAAGGTAAAAATGAGATCTTTCATTTGCTATATAGACTACTAATGCTTGTTAATACTCCTTGTCAAAGACATTAAATTAATGCAGTTTTGCTATCGAAACTATGATATATCCCATGATACTGATGCTCACAGTTGGTTATGAAATTAAATTTGCTACATTAGTGCAAAACAAAAATAAGGTTTTTGTTGTTGATTATGACACGTGAAGCAGATGTAAACTAGATTTGGTTGCAGTTTTAACAGAACCGTGTCGATCTCCTCCACATATGAAGTTATAGGGACTCAGGAAAAAGTAACATGCGTTAAAAATGAGAAACTTTGACCCATCCCTATGCACTGTGAGCTCATGCATTGCTGAAAATAAATAAGTATTTAGGCAACATAGCAAATACAAAAGCAAAGATACAGTACAAGCTGTTAAGGTTAGCTTAGGATAAAGAATGATAATTGGAAAACTAGTCTTTCCGAAGATAATAAAATCCTGTTATCAGCATCTTTAAAGCTCACTAATACCACATTTTATCTTGTTTGTTTAATCTGTACAATAAACAATGGCTATTTGTGGTGTCACAGTGGATTGTGTACTCCAGGAGGTCACTGTCTTTCCCATTATCCTCAGCCTCTATTATCAGTCTTTATGCTATGCTAACAGACTGTTGGCTGCAGATTTCTAATCACTGTACAGATATGACATAAATCTCTCACAGCAAGAAACTTAGCACACAAGCATGCACATTGTAAGAAATCATGTTTGGGCTAAAAAAAAAAAATCAATAATAATGCAACAGTTTGCATC
>NW_007577743.1:841765-855081 GCF_000690725.1 Stegastes partitus
AAGAAACTTAGCACACAAGCATGCACATTGTAAGAAATCATGTTTGGGCTAAAAAAAAAAAATCAATAATAATGCAACAGTTTGCATCCGTCTTTATAAATTCATGCAACTTCTAATAAAATTATGTTCAACCAAATCATACTGAGTTTGGAGAATTTGCTTTTCCTCTACAATCAGTGTATTTTCAGGAACTAGTCTGACCCATTTGAAATAAACCAGGTATAGAGGATAGCGGCCTTGAAATGCTGAATGTGAAGAATGTAAGGTTATTTAGCCAAATTCATTAATTTTATTAACCATCAACCTAAATAAATGCAAACATTTTTTAGCTGAAATTACACACAATATTAAGTTGATTACACATAATATTAAGTTGTAATCACAACCCATCAAAAATAATGTTTGCAACTTAAATATCTAAGTCCAAACCCAGTTGGTGGTGATAGATCCTTTGAATTACTTTTCCAAGTGCAGGCTAGCTGTTTCCCTTTGTTTTCTGTCTTGTGCTAAGTTAATCAGCAGCTCGCTGTATCCATATTTACCAGAGTATCAATCTTGCAATCTTTTCCAAAAAGTGTACTTTTTAGAGTGTTGAACGATTCCTTTAACTTAGCAATGAACCATGAGCTCATGTACCAATACGACATACTTAACATCCGGATTAACAGCTACCTGTCTGACTAATGTATTTAAACCTCTCTGTAATCACAGTGCTCTATAAAATAAGTTCAAAAGAAATCAGTGAGTGAAATCGTAGGGAGTCCAGATTTTCTACATGTTGTATAATGTTTACACGTGCACACATCCACCCTTAGTTTGTCTGTGACCGTACAAGGCGGTGGTGTTTTTGTCCACTGCCGTCTTCAGGACCTGAAATAAGCTCAGTGTTTACAGCAGTGAGAGTTCCTCTGATGGACTGCAGACCCCCGTCCCAGCAGATGGAAATCTAAATATTGTTCTGCACGGATAAGCAGCACAGTGTATAAGAGCTATTCTTTGTTGCTTTGCTCACCTACAGCGCGTCTGCAGAACTGAGGATGGAAGCAAACACTCAGTATCTATGCAGGAGTGTCTTCGGAGAGACAACTTGGTGGCCTTCACAAACCAAACTATATCAAATAGTTCCAGGCTACTAAGAGCAGTAGTGGAGTGTAACCAAGTACATAAACTTACAAGTACAGTTTTTACTGTGCTTGAATACTTACCTTTTATTCTACGTCACGCTTCAACTCCACTCATTTCTTAGGCTAACCTCTTACTACATTCATTTGATAGCTTAAGTTTATGGTTCAGATTACACTTGAGCATACAAAATGTTTCCTGAAGTCATTAAATGAGCATATTTTTATGTTTCTGGTTCATTTAGCCCTTGCTCAAGAGTTTATAGCAATTCCACCAAAGACATTTTACTTGTAACTTACTCGCACGGCTTCATTCATACTTCATACTTCACAAAAGAGTTTACTGATTAGAGTAGGGAAAATTCTAAAAAAACGATGACATTTGTGCATCAGGGGCACAAAGGATTTTATCTCACCTACTGGAGTCCTAAATGGCAGTAAGTGTTTCCTCTCAAATGATAATTCCAGGTTATTTCAAGTTCATGTTTCCTATTAATATGGCAATTGTGGGTGATGCCAGCTTTGCTTTTTCCCCTCCGTAGTAGAGAGTTTGTGGAACAAGGAGTTGCACAAAGCAGCACATAGCTGGGAAAGTTCAATTAACTTTCCAAACGTCTTGATGTGTTTCTTTCACTTCTCATGAACAAATGGAAGAGAAAAGGGCAGCTGTGTCTCAGGTGGTAGAGCGGCTGTCCTCTGATCACAAGGTTGGCAGTTTGATCCACAGTCGAAGTGTCCTTGGACAAGACACTGAACTAGAAGTTGCTCCCAATGGCAGGCAAGCACCTTGCATGGCAGCTTTGTCGCCATTGGTGTATGAAGGGGTGAATGAGAAAACATGGTAAAGCTCTTTGAGTACCCCTAAGGTAGAAAAGTGCTATAAGTGCAGACCATTTACCATTTTACCATAAAACTAGCCTTACACTTGTAAACAAACAACCAGCATAGATACATATGCAAGTTGTCCTTAATACAGTTAGCAAAACGGCTGCAAGGCAGTAAAAAGACAAAGTTATTCAAGAAAAAGTGATGTTTTTAGTAAGCAGCAGGGCTGATATAAGCTGTTTCCTGTGAGTTCTCATTTCCCCGACAGTAAAGTTAGAATGACCCACAGAGCTGCAGTAGCTACATAAATGGGAAAGACGCCAGGTTGACATGCACGCAGAGCTGCTGATTCTGTGTTTAAACTCATCCCGTTGTTGGCTCCTTCGCTACTCCCTATTAAAGACGCTCAAAAGGGAGAGATAAATGTCATGGGCGTTGATATTTTCATTCCATTTGGGGATTTGGTCAAACTTTCTTTCTTTCCAGTTAGCACCCACCTCAGGCACTTAAAACGCTGGCTGAGTGACACAGAAGAGCATATGGATGAACACCACCTCTGATGTAATGTTACCTCTGGAATCACATGTGTAGATGTTCCCACCAGCTAAACATGGCTTATTCTCTACGCAAACTAGATTCCACAGGTGGTGCTAATAAAGTACTTGTTGAATGTCCACCAGTGGTGTGCCGTCAGGGCCAACAAGGCCTTCACTGCTGGCCTAAACTCTATCAGAATCACGGACTTATGCTGTATATTTATTTTCCCATTAATCTTTTAACTTTATTCCCAATAGTGTATTCTCTTCATTTCATAGTGTGTCTCTGGGCTGTGGTGCTTCCAGCAGTGTATGTTTATATTGGAGCTTTTATCTAATCATATGTTAGCCATCATGTGTTGCCAGGGTCACAGAAATCTTTCCTGAGGCCTTCAGAATCAAAAGTGCAGGTGCCTGTAGCTTAAAATGCATTGTAATGAAACTGTCTTTAACCAATCAGATTTAGAGTTGGTGGTCCCAGGGCCATCTAGCAGGCTTACGATAACGTCAACATTTTCATGTCCTCTGATTGGATGGCCAGAGAGCTTAGCCAAAGCTAGCATTTCCTGTCTGTGGCGACCTGCACAAGCTTTATCATACTTTTTTTTTTTTTTTTTAAAGTTAGGCAAGCGGACATTCTCAGCCGTAGATCGAATTAAAACTTATGGCAGAAACACAACTGGACAGACCTGACTTTCAGCATTAGCCTCCATGGCGATAGAACAGGACTTATTGTTGAAACTAAAACACATGGATTACCTGTTCAACAGAGTGATCAAACTGTTTTTGATGAAAGAAAGGAGGATGGATTTTGTGTTCAAATAATAGGCTTTGTTGAGTAAAATATCTATTTTTGTCATTTTATTGGGTTGATATTGATGCTCCTGTGAGATGTGATGTATATGGTGCAGCTGTGGCTGCAGTGAAAGGAGACTTGTTGAATAGTTTTAACTGGGTTTCTTGCTTTCGTGATGGCATTCATTCTCACTACATGAGATACCTGTCTGAGGTGCAACGTCCTGTTATGCCGCCTTTCTGCATAATACTCATGGTTTCTATAGCCGTGGCATCATAATGACGGTGTTAAGAGGTGGTTTGATTCAGGCAGGACGCCACTGAAGGCCTAGGAGTAAAATGCACGTCCCGCCACTGATGTCCACTGTATTTAAATTAAGATTATTTTAACTTTCTACTACTTTATACTTTTAGGTACTTACATGTTTGCAGGAAATCTTGGACATTTAGCTCCACTATATTTTTCTAACAGCTACTTTCAGATCAAGATTTTATGAAGAGAATTTAGAGCCCTGCCTGTTGTGTTCTCATTTATGTTTTGAAGGAAATATATTTTCAGATTGTGTTCTTACACTATGTTTGTTTGTGACATACTGAAATACATTTTTAATGAACATATCTTTGCCATTTATTGAATAGCTTTTCAATCGTTGCTTCTTCTAGTATTCAAACATTCTAATGACAGACTATAACTGCACTGTTTTGTGTCATAAACAGGGCTCTAGAGGACCCTACACTGTAAAAAAACAAACAAACAAAAGAACAAAAGCATTTTTTGGACAAATTTTTTTAATTGTAATTTTTTCCTATCAATTTGTTATTTTGCAGATTCCCCTGTTTTCGCCAAATCTGTGATTCATGTACACATCAAAAAATACGTATCTGCCCTTTTACAATGTTTGACCATAAAATTACACTATGTTTTATGTGTATATTAGTATATTGTTTTTTAACTGGTATTTTTTTTTAATGTGAAATAAAATCTGTATATTAGGGATCAAAAATCTGTATATTAGGGATCAAAAAATACTAAATACTTTTTTATTAACTCTTATTTTACAAATTGTCCTTGTTTTGGTAAATGTCAGGTAACATCTAGTCAAATCAGAGAAAAAGTATTAATTTACATGTTGGATGTTAGAAAACAAACAAAAAAGCCAAAACTATACATAATTTCTGTATTAAAAAATCTGTACTTTTACAAACCATAATTTGTTCTTTTATATAATATGTGACCATAAAACTACACTATTTTACTGTATTTAAATCTGTTCGAAATTTAATTATTTGAAGATTTCCTGTTATTTTCTTTCTTTCTTCCTTTTTTTTTTTTTTTTTACAGTTTTTTAAGGTTACAGTGGTTCATTGTTTTTATCATATTCTTTTCTGGCCTCTTGCAGACAGATTTTTATTTTGTTTTTACAGGATTTTATTTCTTTATTATTTTTTACTGTGTAGTTCATCCATGAACCACTTTAATGTATCTTGTGGCACTTTAAGCGAGGTGAACCCAAAAGTCTGGAACTCCTGCACTACACTAGATAAAGTATTTTAGAATACCTCCTTTCACTTTTACTTTTATTGGAGTATTTTGTTGTATTGTTCTTTCGCTGAACTAAATAATTTGAAAACTTCTGCCACAACACTAACTAAACAGTCCTTCTCCAGTGGTCCTGAACATGAAACTGAAATCCATTATTATATAAGCAGAGGAGACATGACACATCTGTTCCTGGCAGAGGTTTCCTCCTGCTATGATCCTTTGGCAATGAAGTCGAGGGTTAAAAATACATGTACAGCCGATGAGCTGCATGAGAGGCCAGACGTGGCCTCTTCAGGTCCAGTTGGGCAATGTGTTCTGTGGCATTCAAATGCTCTGTGGACATTGTTCTGTTGCGTTGGGCTGGCAGCTGGGCTTCAGGAGGAGGACCTGTGTGACAGGACAGGGTGTAAATGACGCACACACAGGGCCCCTGTGTTCACAGAGGAGCCCTGACTAAATATGGACAGGCACACTCTTGCTGTATCACAATCACAGGGGAATGCAACAGCTGATTATCCCCCCTCCCCCTGCACTCAGACCCCATCTTTCCTGCCTCATCACAGACATGCACACTGTTCTCTCATGCTGAAGCCCAGCAGCTTTTTCCTTCTGTCTGCACACCTACTGCACTGCAGACTGTTACTTCACTTGCTCCTGTCCTGTTTTAGCGCATCAGTTCCCTGTCCACATGGTTCGTAGCGCCACTTCAAAACAGTCGTCTGCTTACTGATTTTGTCTCTTTCTGCTAACGGCTGCGAGCTTCAGATCTCAGATCTCGGTCCATCTTGCGTCAGCAGTGGTGTCAAATGGTTCCATGGATATAAATATGACACAGCTCATAAGCAAGTGCTTGGGTATAAAGAGTTCGCGTATATATGTACCACACCTAGCTTTAGTTGTGGAGCTTGGATTACATACTGTACTGCTGAGACGAACATTTTGCATCGGTGAGCGATCGCAACATTTGTAAACAAAGTTCAGTGTGACCTCAGCTAGGACTCTTTAAAGACTGTTTATTATAAGCTACTTATTTGATGAGAAGTCATGTAAAAGAGGAAAAAAATTACTTGTCATTAATCACAGAATTTGATGAGATCTTTAGCTGTTCCTTGTGATGTGAACTCTGAGCAATTTTGTAATAATTAGACTTCAATTAGCACTTAATGTGCGTAAATTTTGGCAAATTAATTTAATTCCATTTAATCTTTTTATAGACACTAAACCACTCTTTCACTCTACCTCATGCACGCACTCACAGTTGCTACTTCGTTGAATAGGACCCTCCACAAAGATCCAGTGGCACATGCCAGAGTGACAGAATATCTCTTGCCGTCAGCAGGCTCCAGGACGACTGCAGCGAGACAAAGAACAAATGGCTGCAGAGCAGCACCACAGAACTTGAAGAAAGGCTTCCACATTTTTGGAGGCCATGCTTTAAGTTACGGATTACTCTGTGATCTCACAGCTTTGGGGTCTGTTCTTACAGCTGACGTCTCATCACTCCTCAGAGTGCACAGGCGTTTCCTCAAGGCAACTCTAAAAACATAAAGGGTATTTAGGTCACAGAGTCAAATGTCAGAAACACTGGAAGACCAACACAGACTGCAGCGGTTATACACTCCAGCACACTCAGACCAGAGTGCTTTTGCTCTGTTATGAAGGGACACAAGCAAGAATTTGACTGATATTTCTAGTTTTTTTGGAGCATCTCTCCAACCAGTCTATCATGTTAAGGCCCTTTCAGGCAAAATGTGCTCGCTGCTAGTTTTAGTATACTGCTCAGAGGGAGTCATGAAACTCTGCGCAAAAGAGGTGGTATTTCCAAAACTTTCAGTGGGAACACCTTACCATTTCAAATGGGAAGCTCCCAGGTTGCTGCAAACACCTCAACAATGAAGATGCTGTGTTTGTACGGGCTATACGGATATAGGCCATAGGCATAGTTGAACTTTGAGTGCATCGGGTGCATGAGCTTACTGAGCAGCGCGATGTGCCATGAGTGCACTTTGCATGGCACAGCACAAGCCATCCTATGTGAAAGGGCAATATTAACATTACATGGAATTAACCATATGGTGGACTGCAATTAGTATTCATATTTGGCCAACATAGGGGAGAACAAGAGTAACTTTGTGTGATTCCAGTTCATGTTTTTGGGCAGCTGTGGCTCAGGTAGTAGAGCGGGTTGTTCTCTACTTGCAAGGTTGGTGGTTTGATCCCCCGCCTCTCCACTTGTCCATGGGCAAGACACTGAACCTGAAGTTTCTCCTAGTGGAAGGCAGCACCTTGCATGGCAGCTCTGTCGCCATTGGTGTATGAATGTGTGTGTAAATGGGTGAATGAGAAAACATGGTAAAGCGCTTACAGTACTACTATGGTAGAGGGTATATTTCTGTGCAGACCATGTTATTGTGAACCTTGTATGCAGTGCTTCCTTGGTCTGAGAACTAAACTATATATAAAAGATGGAATAGTCACTGTAATGTCAAACTTCTGTGTGTGGACTCCTGTCTTAAAATCTTAAGGACCTGATTTGGTCTTTAGAAACCAGATGTGATAAGCAAGGATCAGACTGAGACACTAAGCATGCTCATGTGGTAGTGTTACCTCCCTGACTTTACAGATCGGGGGCAGCTGGTGTTCTGTCCTCTCAACGTGTGATGCTGTGATAAAGAATAGAGGAGGCACATACGTTGAGCTGATGTTATCTTCACAACAGGAAGGTTATTCTTCTTTGAATAACCAATATTACAATGACAGTACTTTAACTCAACTCATTCCATCCATCCATTATCTATACACTGCTTAGGAGGGGCTGGAGCCTATCCCAGCTGACTCAGGGCGAAGGCAGGGCACACCCTGGACAGGTCGCCAGTCTGTCACACGGCTACACTTAGAGACAGACAACCAAGCACACTCACATTCACACCGACGGACAATTTAGAATCACCAATTAACCTCAACATGTTTTTGGACTGTGGGAGGAAGCCGGAGAATCTGGAGAGAACCCACACTGCACGGGAAGAACATGCAAACTCCACGCAGAAAAATCCCAGGTGTCCTCATCGGGACGCGAACCAACAACCTTCTAGCTGCGAGGCAACAATGCTTACCACTGCTCCACGATGCGAACCACCGCTCCTGCTAACCACCGCTCCTGCTAACCACCGCTCCACCCTTCACCACCAGCAGAGTTTCTTCATAATCATCAGCGATTGGGTTGACACACACCATCATCCTGACTTTTCCTTCACCATCGAAGTAGTTTTTAAAAAGATGTGTAACTTTGGAGTCCCTGTAGGGTACCATCTTATTAGTTCCACACATATGGTTTTCACATAGCACTTCTATACATGCGCACAAAGTCATCAAGGACTGGTCGATATTACCTGCTTCACGGAGGTGGCTTCCTTCAGCTCTGGTTCTGTTGGTGCATTCACTGCCTGCCAGGTCAACCAGACACAGCTGGCTCACATTCACCTGGTTTTTGTTCTGCAGTACGTGATCCCCATGAGCATCAAGAGGGGCTTGTGCCAGCTTCACTGTGAACACACTGTGGGAGTGCTTGGATTCACGTTTGAGCTGAGTGTTGGCAATCCTCCTCCCCAACTACATACATGTTATGATACTGATCTTCATGCAGACTCTTGGATTGAGGTGGTTTTTGTGTGACTGGGTAGAATGGAGCATCTTCAAGGACATCGTAGATATAGTTGTTGTAGATCTCGATGTAGGACACAAACACGCTGTCACAGCAGCCTTCATTGTCAGATTTATAGGCTTCCTTTGAGCTGATCATATCTGCAAACCTCAACTCATTCTCTTTAACTAAATATAACAATGCTCTCTGGTTTGAAAATCCATTGATTTTTTGAAACCTTGAAAAACAGTGAATGAATTTGTTTTTAACCATTTTTTAACATAACAGTTTTTACATTATCAGTCTTACCATATGAATTGTATTTTTAACATACCAGCAATATAACCTCTGTTGCGCTTGTTTCATTTCCTTACATAACCTAACCTAACCATTGCATTTTCCCCATAAAACAACACATTTAACTTTAACTCAACTAAATAAAGAGTGCAATGCTCCTTTACTGGCATTTTTCTGCCCCTAGCTACACATAAGCAATCAGCAATAATTCACCATGTCACTGTACAATGTAGCATTTCTGTTGTTGGCATTAAACCGTATAAATGTGCATTTTGCTACAAAATTTAACCAGAAACTAATGTATTGCCTGAAAATATTTCATAAAGTGCCCAGTAACTAAATTCACGAATTTACAAGTTTCACAGTTGTTTTGGATTTGCTTCCCCGGCACACTACTCCGCACAAGCCAAAACTGTTGGCATTATTGTAAATTAGCATACAAGCATAAATCACTTCTTACACACAATTCTCCTAACAAACCGTTTCATTTACCAACTTGTGCAAACTCTGATAAGTGACATTTTCCACCCTTAAAGTCTGCAATGTATCCTCATTTTAAAGCATGCTTACTGACCTGTGAAAAAGAACAGAGGAGGCACACATGTTGAGTTGATGTTACCTTCACAACAGGAAGGTTTAATCTTATGTTATATTCTTATAACACTATTCTTTACCAACGCGATACGTGCCCTCTGATAGCTGGATGTGGAATTTCACTCTAGTAAGTGAAACTATAATGAAATTACAGGAGTGATTAAATCAATAAAAATAATATAAATAACAAAAAAATGAATAAATAGTAGGGGTGCCTGTTTTCACTTCATCTGTTTTATTACTTTATTTTGCTTCCTAATTTATTTCTGAAATCAGCGATTTTCACCTCTCTTCAGTAGCAACATGTCAAATATAAAATCAACTTGCCCTAAGGTATATTCTGCTTTATTGTCTATTCAACTATAGATGGGGCCATAATTTACAAAACGAACACTATGCTGTATTGAGGAAGACTTGAAACCAGCAAATTAGACCATAAACATCATTAGGAACACATTTACTGTGGTAACACATACAGGGAAAGTAGGCTAATTTTCTCACAGACTTCTTGTTTTTGCAACCAGAGGACTCGCCCCCTGCTGCTTGTTAGAAAGAATGCAGACATGGTTTCATTTTCTGTTCCGAAGGCTACGTCCATCTTTTATACTCAATTTATGAGCTGAAGCTGTTAACTCCTGACTCCTTAGGGCCCCTCTCTATATGCCTCCTTTCTTCTGATTGGCTAATTTTCTAAAAACCTGCACCCAGTACTTATAAGCTATACTGCCTGTACTATATGGGAGTGCTGTACCTGGAGAAGAGGACTGTGGAAGAAAATCTGTGGAAGTAGAAATAAAACGTAGGAAATAGAGTATGAAAGCCTGAAAGCATGAGCATTTTTCTCACCAGGCAGACTTTTACATACATATACCTCAATATATGAAACTATGCACTTAAATATGAACATCCAACCTTGTAGTGATGTATATATCACAGAAGGAGTTTGATTTTTTGCAACCAGATATTTGATGATAAAATGTTCGTTTTGTGCTTTTTTCATCGACACCAAATGGCCAGAGAGTTAAAGAATAAATTAATGTATGATGATTTAACCTGAGACAGATAAATAGTAAAAAGTCATTAAAATAGCCTGAATCTGTAGAAACACACTTAAAATAATACCTTTGCATGTCTGTTTACATGTCAGTTTATCTCATGTCCTTTTTAAATTTATTTGCTTACTATTTGTTTATTTTACCTCTTAATTTAAGTGAATTCTGGCAGTTTTCTCAGTTGTGTTGTAATGAACTGTACTGATAATACTTTGATACCTTATTTAGCTTTTGTGGGCAGGACATACATAGTTACTCAATTGATCCTTAATTCCAGTTGGCACCTGAAAGTGAAGGATGAAGTACACACATTATATTGAAATTCCTGTTTGAACTTGTGTATTTAATGAATATAGTTTTTAAAAGCAGTTAAGATGCTGTCTGAAAACAGCTCCTGGGATGTAACATTTCCATTGGGATCAGATTTGTAGATGTGCCCAACAGGTGAACAATGATTTGTGATGGCCCGAGATCTGTAGCTGTGCGGGCGGACCTGAACGAAAAGGGAGGCAGGAGACAAGGTTCAAGGAAAATGGTTTTATTTGACAAGGAGAGGGAGTGGTGGACACCAGGAGAAGGAATCCGGTGCAGGGGTGCCAGTCGTGGGGGGGGCAGGAAGGAGGTCGTCGGTGCTGAGGTCCGTGAGGGAGGGTTCCGCCGAGGCTGTACTTGGGGAGGGGGTTGTGGAGGAGGATCCCGATGACGGTGCTCAGGGGACGGTGCTCGTGAATGGTTTTCCCATGGAGGTTTTCCAGGTGGAGGTGCTCGAGTGGCGAACCTTCTAGTGAGGGTGCTCGTGACCATGGATTCCGTCGTGTGGACTCGTGGACTTGCCGGGGGAAACGCTGGGTGCTGGAGCCGAGGAGGGACGCTGGAGATACACAGAGATAAAACACGATTAACTCGAAAACTCGAAAAACAGACTTAGCTAAAGGCTCAACGTAAGTGTAGCAGCTAAGCGGCCAGACTGTACCACTGGGGAGGTATCACAATCACCTGGCGCTGGGGTTCTGGGAGACGCTTGTATTTGAGGCAAACCAGCTGATGAGCAGATGAGCCACAGCTGCCAGCGCGAGAGCGTCCTTCCCCGATCAGCTCCGCCCAGCCTGCAGAGAAAAGAAAAGCATGCCCACCAAAAAACCAAAACACAACAAACTCTTCACAACCCTCACATGATTATTCTCTTTGCAGGTGGGGTTTGGAAGAAGTAAATCTGTTTTTGCTTCACATTACCATGCAAAGTTGAGCTCCGAAGGACATGTAATAGTTTGCGCTACTCAAGGTTTCAGCATGTTTATGGTAGTGAGAGCTGTGCAGGTCGCACTGACACACTCAGTGGTTTGTGAATGGATGTGTGACAGGCAGCTATGGTGGTCCATCTGTCTGCCATCAACCACCTTCACCATCCACTCAAAAATCAACATAAAGTAGAATTTTCACCTTTGTGACAACATTAACTAAAACTGAAGGTTTTTCAAAGTAAGATTTTTTGGAAGAGCTGTTTTGTTAGATTGCTTTATGAAGTTTATTATGTTCATGTTTGTTGAGGCTTTTTGTGCTGCTGTTGAGCTACATCACACAAAGATGTTTGTCTGTTATTCATGGGTTTGAATGGGGTGGAGCAAATAAAAGAAACACGTCAGAAAGTAATACAGCTCACACTGCAGCCTCCGACACAGTAGAAGCACACAGCAGAAGCTCTGTTCATATCGCTGAAAGACTCAGAGGCGCTGTAGCGAGATGCAGGGGAGAATTTGTCTGCACGAAGAAGCCATCTGTCGACATCTTTCTCCTCCACTCACCAACTGGCAGCTTACCCAGCAGGACTGACTGGCTGCCATGTTGTCAGCTAGTAAACACACCACTCTATTTGGAGGCAGTCAGGAACCAAGTCAGACACATCTGTTTGTTACGAGTCATAGTTTCTTAGCAGTGTTGGGTCCCATAAAGTAGTTTATTTTGACTCGGTCCCACATACACCATCCCGCTGCTTCGAATCTGTCTAAATCCACCACTGAAAATAGTCCCCAACAAATAAACAATTTCCTCCTGTATTCATAAATTAAAAACTACAGCACCCAGCTGCTTGAAGTAATTTCTGAGGTTTAACCCTTTATGGGGCAAATGACCATGTTTGGTACCTTCCTTGGATGTTCAATATGTCCACCCTGTGCCTCTCCATGAGGTTGAAGAACCATGTGCACTTTGATTTAGTTTTTATATTAGTGCCAATATCACTACCTTATGAAAAATGTCACTAAACAAATGTTCCAGGCACTTAATAAATCCTGTGTTACTGGTTTGCATTGAACTCCACTTTGATTTTTGTTTTGAGATTAGTGCCACTACCACTACCCCAAGAGAAATGCTATTAAATGAACCTGCCAATCACTTTAGAAATACTTTGTTACTGGTTGTGTACGTATTGTAGAGGCAGGGATGTGTTCTCACTGTTCAGTAGGGGTAGTGGGTGTGTTTGGATGTGTGTGTGTGGGCGAAGCTGTTTGTGGGTGTGTGACTGTGGCTAAGAGGTACCACCTGCACCTACCTGTGAACTTTTGTTTGCTTGTTACAGAGACAGAGAGAGGGAGAGGTAAGGTGCCATATTTTTTGTTGACCACAAAGCTTTTTTCTACTGCAAAGCTATTTCCTATCTTAGTGCATAAGTTTATTATTGCCACATGTCATTTTTATTGAAAGGGTGAAAACAAATAGCCTTAATTGCAGTCATGGCTTCATGTCTCTTCTTTGAGATTAGCGTGTCGGACAGAGCCCCTTTATCCCCCTCTCAGTGACTAATTTAGTTTTGATAGTCACGTTATACGTATCATTACCTCAAACTAAAATGTTTCTAAATATATATATATATATATATATTTTAATCTCTCTCTCTCTCTCTCTCTCTCTCTCTTT
>NW_007577743.1:855128-902412 GCF_000690725.1 Stegastes partitus
ATATATATATATATATATTTTAATCTCTCTCTCTCTCTCTCTCTCTCTCTCTTTTTTTTAATCATAGATGGGCAAGTTAACATTTAGTAGTATAGTATAGTATAGTATAGTATAGTATAGTATAGTAACTTTATTCATCTTGATTTGCAACATTTTTTGGTTTGTTTGTTTTTTTAGTCATAAAAGTAAAACTATCTTAGGGTTGAAATTTTCCATTTTCCAAGTATTTCAAGGAGTGCCCTATAAAGGGTTAAAACTGAAACAAAAAAAAAAACCAAATAACCAACTTTGACAGATATGAAAAGATTTATGCCTTCAGTAGGACCAACTAGCTTGGAGCCAAGGGCTAACGACGGGCCAGGGAGTCATGAAACATAAACATTTTCATGGTATTTGTTGACAATAAGCAACGTACAAGAAAATGTGTTTGCTTCTGGTGTATTTGTGGGGTACCATCAATGCTCTGGAAGTTGCACCAAAACATAAGCTATTTTAATAATGTTACATTTGATGGATCATTTCAGTGTAATCATGAATGTGTGGATCCTGCAGAAGAGGTGCTACCTCTGTGCAGACAGGTGGAGCTCATCAACATCAATCAGGGAACCTCAGGAATGTCTAATTGTTCCAGTGGGAAGTACCGTCCCCACTGAGTCTTAAAGTGGACCAAGGAGCTATTTTCATCTCAGTGTAATGTTACAGTATGTCAAGTATCCACAGACTAATCACAATCAGTAATTCTCACAGTTACTGTAGAGAAAACAGCAGCAGTGAACTCATTGCTAGTCAATTTAAAAACCCGTTGGCATTCACAGGTTTTTAAAGCAACTGGCAGTCTGTCGGTTGGCCTAAACTTTGATTCAGACAATCATGTATCCTGATGACCATGGTGATTTCCTGACTTTTCCTTTTGCATCACTCGTGAAGCAATAATTGATAGGCATAAAAATTGGTTCAGGGATTTGTGTTCTCTTCAGAATGAACTGCAGTGATATATTGATTATGATGTGACTTTTCATAAAGAACCGTCATCACAGCAAAATTTCAGTTTGTCAAATAGTTTATGAAAAATTAATGAGAACTGACTGTACCTATAGCTAGCATGCTTACATTAGCATTCACTTTTACAGAGCCTCTTTTAATATTCTCTAATAATATTCTTACAAATGATTACTACTATGGTATATTGATTCTGTTAGTTTGTCTTATGCCCCCAGATTTGGTTTCAGTTCCAGTTTCTGTTCAATAAATTCAAGGGACAGTTTGAGAAACAGAGAGAAATTGTGTCACATTATGGCTAAAACTTTCCATAACGGAGCAAAAACAACTCCAAACATACAAATGTGCTGTTGCTATACTCCCACACAAACAAATGTGTGATGATGGGGCCTTTAGTGACTTGGCAGCAATAACTCATTGTCTCACTGAGGGCAATGAAAGCATTATTTATTTCTGTCCGAGCCCAACAGCAGAAAAGGACACCTCCTCTCTCGATAGCTAATAATACTAATGAGCCATGTGACCAGCAGCCACCCACCCCTGGCCTTCATTTTGACATGATTGAATACTATAAACAATCCCTGCACTGCGGTATTTTTGGTCACTCTCATACTGTTTTAAGCTGCCATCTCTAAGGGTTCATAGTCAGTGTGTTTCATTGGGAAGATCAAGATTAAGGTCAAAGTGTGATAAAACATACATTGATTCGAATATGACATAAGAAACCCCCAAAACAAGGGATTGCCTCTGAAAACATGCAGAAACCATTATGTGTATTTCCGATGTTTTCTTGTGTGGAGTTAGTACTAGGGATCTGAATCATTAATCTATTGATTGTGGTTTATAATTCGTGGTTTATATATTAAACGCATCAATAGCACAAAGAACCATGAGACTGTTAGTGTTGAAAACCTAAATATTTGAGTGAGTAGCTTTATGATTGGTATTTCAGTTCTGTCATGTTTCAGACTGCTGAGGCAGTTTTTGGTAGCCTTAGGTAAAAATGGGTCACCATGACAGACACTTACATAGTTGTGTCCCTATGGTCACATTTTTTTCAGTCTTCTTTAGGGTTACCATCATTTTTGTCCAGGTCTGTTTCATGATTTTGTTTTTTAAAATAAATCTGTTAAACCACAGTTCAAAAGCAATGTCTGATTTTCATTGCTTAATTTTCATTGAATTTTTATTCATTAGTACTTTTGTCAAATTCAAGTTATTTCTGTGACCGTTGTGGGTTTTTCTTTCATTAATCAAGGGGTACCAACAATTTTGTTCACATGTATACCTAACTCAGAAAAGCAGCCATGTTGCAAATCATTTTAAATTGATAATAGTAGTTCTTTTTTACAGTGTGGAAGTTCTTGTCTGTTTGTTGTAAAGGAATAATTTGGCATCTTAAACTAAAGACTGGAAAGCAAAATTCAATACAAATATGTCGACAACTACAAGAAATAACTAGTGAGCCTTAGAGGTGCTAAGGTCGAACTTTTTTTCCCACAGGTTGAGCTTTCTGTTTTCTGTTTCCCCCTTTGTTTCCAGACTGTAGCCTTATGCGTAAATGCGTATTAGTTTGATAGAATTACAGCAGAGACAGAGTTAGCTCATGTCTGTACTAACAGTATAAGACGCAGGAAACAGCTGCTTGGCCTTTCTTATGGAAGCAGTGAGCCTGGCTCTGTCCAAAGGTAACAAAACACCTACTAGCACCTCCAGGGCACACTAATGAACATGTTATATCTTGTTTGTTTAAGCCCCCCATGTTCTGGCTGCAGCTGGACAGCTTCACTTTGCAAACTATGCACATTGGCTGGTACTGGTACAAATGCCAGTTTCAGAGCATAAATCAAATAAAAGTATATCAAAAAAACTTAAAGCAGCATAGTTCATGCCACCAGCTGTCACGTGAAAAGAAGACATGAAAAATTGCTGTTGCCAATGATTTGTCAATTCTGTGTTGCATCTGTCCACTGCAGGACAACCCATTCGAAGGCCAAGTCAGATGGAGCTGAACAGGCAGCGCAGGCCTCTAACAGTGAGTCCAGCATTGCCAGACTGGTGGCCAAAGAGCTCTCCCCTTCCTTCTACCAGCCAGGTCAGTGAACTTCAACTTCTTACCTGGATTTAAAAAAAAAAAAAAGAACAAATGTTTGCCAAAGCTAATGCAGCACTGTGTGTGCCTGTGATTTGATGTCATTTTTTTGTTTGTCTGTTTGAATAGGAGGCTCATATTTACCATATTTCCAAAGTGACATGAATGCAACCTAATGTGTGCACTAAATATGAAATCCTCTGTGTAGTTTGAATACAAACAGTAAACAAATCAATGTTTTGTTGAGCTGGAGCTGTGATGGCACAACATTACCATTTTGCTTAGTTACTGTATGGCATTTTAAGGAAAACAGCAGACATAAACTGCCAACAACATATTGAACTTTATACTGTGTCGCTGTACTTGCAGCTCGTGCTAGTTGATCCTTCTGCTGAGGCTCACCACAAGGCTAGTCGCATTTGAATGTCTAAAAAAGGAACATCTTATCGGGTCGAAGGGATCATATCAGTTTCATTGCGAATCTGTCGACACACACTTGCAAATTGACACAAAAGGAAAGCTGCCATTTACAAGCCTCTGGCACTTCTCTCCCTCAGATGGTGAGAAATCAGACACAAAAAGAAAGTCAAACAGAAAGGTTGGGCTCTCTGACTTATATTACAAATGAACAAAGCAAAGGACAGCAAAGTGTGCATTCTCTCACCAAAGAACATCTGCTTCAAACAATAACTGTAGTCCCACAGTTTTCTAGATATTTCGAATCAAAAACCAAAACCCAGCATGACTGATGTCCCTTGTGCTCCATTGCTGCCAAAAAAAAGAAGTTAAAACTCATCAAAAAGACTCATGGCTGCATCTGCACACACTCTTATTTTGTTGTAACACATATCCTGCTTCTGCTGATGTGTGTAGAAAAATCTCCAGATGTACAGACTTTCACACTCCTGTGGTTGCTCTTAGTGGTCTCAATATTATAGTATTTTATATTTATTCCATTTTACAAGTTGATCAGGAGTTTTTATTCTATTTCCTGTCTTGCCTTTTTTGTTTTTTTACTCATATCTTAGTTGTTGCTTGTTTTATATGATGTTTGATTTGATTGTCCATAACATATTTCATAAATGAAAAATGTTTAAAATGTGGGAAAAAAACATAGTAAACGGTAATTTAATCATCTATCTTACCTTCTTTTCCAGACTTTTAAGACAAAATTAGCCAACCTAAGCACACCTAAATTAAATAAAAAATCTCAGTTGCTGATCATCTGTTCACTATAATGTTTTAGGGTTTTATCAACTCATTACATGGAAAATTGACTGTCTTAAGTCATTAAACGTTTCCTGTATGACACTCATTTTCAACTTTACCTAGGTATATCATACAGCTCACACAACCAGTTTTACTGTCAACATTCCTCCCGATAAGTGGACATTTAAAAAGTTAACCTACGAAGCTGCTGTCTAGATGTCAACTGCCAGATGTACGCTGATGACACGGTCATCCATGTGTCCACGAAAACACCCAGCCTGGCAGGTGTGCATCTGACATCTCTGAATGGCTTGAGTTATCCCATTTTAAATGTTTTTTAAAAAATGAATCCATGTGCTTCTCCATGCGTAACAGGCCTGCACATATTGTATTTGAGGTCAGGATTAAGAAGGAAATCATTGATGAAGTGGATGAAGTACCTAAGCATCGTTTTGGACAAGAACTTAAAGTTTGATAGTCAGGTTAAGTACATCTGCAATAAGGTTAGATCAAATTTTAACTGCTTTCATTTTATTAGAAGGAACCTGTCACATCAAGCTGCAAAGCTGCACATGCATGCAATGATTTTTTTCTCATCTGTGATATTGCATCACGTCATGGTCACAAGCTTCTTCTACTTCTTTAAAACCTATAATCTCAATATATAAATAAACAATAAATTAATAAATCAATTAAAAGGTCAGAACAATGGCTAACTCTCTTTCTGTTCAATGTTAATAAGAACCAAACTTTAATATACTGATTCAACTGGTCTTTCAGGTCCTGAGTATCTGAAGAAGAGAGTGTTACAGGATGTTGTGGAGGGCAGTGAGAACACAGACACTGTCATGCATGAGCCGCTGCTGGCTGAAGAGGAGCCTCTGCCCACGCCGCCCGAAAGCCCGCTCATGAATGAACTGGACAGCCTCATGCCTGGCTCGTCTCCAGGCCGCACCCCCTCTCCCAGCCCAGGCATCGTCAGCAAGGAAGAGTCCAAACTGCTCAGTCCAGGCATCTGGAATGAAGACAAGACAATTAAAGCTGGTGGCAGTAAGAGTGGCAGTAAACCCAACAGCAGGCCCACTAGCCGCCCCACTACCCCATCAACTTCTGTTTCTGCTCCTGCCCCGGCTATAGCTGAAACAGGAGGGGCGCCCAGCAGCCGTGGCCCCTCTCGCACGCCTAGCCGTCAAAGCAACAAGAATGAGCAGGGCTCAGACCTGGAGATCAAGCCACTGCAGAAGTTAGACTCTGAGTCAAAAGCTCCAAACCTGACTCCTGCCACTGCTGCCCATGTAACAAACAGCCTCATCTCACCAGATGAAGAAGAAGCACCGCGCCCCGCGTCCAAACCTGTAACCCCCGAGCCCAGAGCCGCCGAGGTCAAAACTGAAAGAGCTCCATCAGTCCACGAACGAACACCATCCGTCTCCGAGAACAAAGTAGAGTCCAGGGAGGCGAGCAGGCCATCCAGCAAAGCAGAGACAAAACCATTAACAAAAAGGCAGTCAAGCCCGGCTCCAACCCCAAAACCTGCTCCCAGTCTGGAACCTAAAATGCTACCAAAGCAAGTGGAAGCCAAAGCAGTGCCTGCCAAACTGGCGCACAAGGCCGAACCTAAAGCAGAAGCCAAAGTGAAGGCCATGTTGTCAAGCCCAAGTCATGAGGTGTCTGCTGAGTTTTTGGAGCTGGAGGTAAGGCAGCAAATATACACAATGACTCAAGTTTCATTATTTTTAGCCACACTACCAGCATGGCTATATTGACAGCAGTGTCAGTCAACCATTTTACTATTGGAAGGATTATCAGAATCAGAATCCTTTCATGTCATTATACCAAAAAAGTACAACGAAATTGGGTGCAATCCCATTCAGTGCAAAGAACAACTATAAATTATAAATTGACAAACTGTGCAAGATTAAAACAAGATGTTCGTAGAGCCTAGAGATGTATATAGATTTAAAAAATAAAAATACAATAGCAACGAGGAACGGAGGTACCTGAGTGATACTTGTGGTAGTTTGCACCTGAGTACATATAACATATTGCAAACTAAGAGAATACTTGTAAGTGGATTCACAGGAATAATGGTATTATCTTGAAATGTTGCATTCATCGTCTCCAAAGGAGGAACTCTGCTGACTCAGAGGCTGCCTTTTGTTATACTGGTAGTCATTTAATATTTTGTATCTGCCAATACCATTTTGCTACGCACTTTAAGTATTGTAGGTTTACTTCAGGTGGACCCTTTAACTGTTTAACACTATGGCGACCAGAGGAGGTGGGCACTTCTGTGTTGGAAAGCAGAGAGCATTGAAGGGGTTAAGCTCGTAACAGGGCATCATGACAATGTCTTCTGTGAGACTTAATGACCTCTGAGCAACACACATACATAAAATCAAATTTGGATCATTAGGTTGTTTCTCAATTCAAGTACTGGACCTTCATTTTGACAAACACGTTCATTTGTTTTCTAAATGAGAGTGAGACAAGCGATACTTCTATTGTTTCTGCGCATTTGATGTGAAGCTAAGACTAGGAGACATATTGTTTAGCTTAGCATAAAGACTGTAAACAGAAGGAAACCGAAAGTGTGAAGCTTCTAAAGCTCACTTACAAGATGTAATAATATCCAAGTTTTGATATTTTTGTGTTAATGTCTTGTTGTTTTTTTTTATAGCTTTGCACTTTCAGATTTTTGCCTGCATTATCAATAATTTTTACAAGTTTGTGCATTAATGTCCAGATTTTTTAAACTTTGCTGCCTTAATAGTTTTTTGTTTGTTTGTTTGTTTGTTTGTTTTGTTTTTACCATCGGACAGCAACGCTCGCTGTATACTTGCGTTTCCAGTCTTCCTATTTGAAACTTTATATTAAATGGACAGATATGAGAGTGGTTTTGTTCTTTTCTACCTTTGTTGTAGCTACAACAGTGAGAAAATATTGCCCAGCATGTCAAACTATTCCTTTAAGTAGTAATTTTGACAATCCTCCAGTCATTCTATGTACTCAGAGATATGAAATGTAATAGTAAGGATACTGCTGAGTCTATTTTGGTCATGTACTTTTCACAAATGCCACATCTATTCTTTTCTTTTCTAGGGCCCAAACACCATAATGATCTGCATGGTAATCCTGCTCAACATCGGCCTGGCCATTCTCTTCGTTCACATTTTGTCATGAGACATTTTCCACATCGTCAGGTAATAAATCTAGCAGCAAAACTTATGGATGATGCAGTGAATATAAAATGAATGAGTCCACTGATGCTGGTTTGCTTCAGGTCACCAGCAGTGCTGGAGAGAGATGGCGTTCCTCCTCCTCAGTAAGGACCAGAGATCGAAGACGCCGCTGAGGAGAAGAAGCCTCATGCAGACGTCTGCAGCTCTTCTAAAGGTTTTTGTTGCTGTGACTGTGTGAGGCTCTTTGAAGCTCCTCTCTTTCCAGAGATTAGAGAAACTGAAGAACATGGAACGACTGAAATTTTTCAGTGAATCTGAATATGATTTGTATGTTAAAGTCAGGGTTGGATGGTAGAGTATGTCCTGGTGCTGACACTGGAGAAGCCTGCTGGCGCTCAAGAATTCAACTTTGTCACAGATGTGACAACATTTTGCAATATGGCTTTTAACTAAATCCTTAATTGACGCACACTAGCTGGCTCTCGCAACACTAAATCAGGCAGATTAGACAAACTCAAATAATCAAGTTTTGTCACAAGATATGTTTGTTTGTGCTGCATAACCGCCAACTGAAGGTATGTTGATAATATACAGACTGACTATTCTCTCCACTACGCCTTGAACTTGATTGTTTAGCCACAAGAAAACCGCAGCTGATGTGTGAAGGATTTGGGAGTGATAACTTGTTTTAATTAACTAAAATGTCCGGTGTTAAAAAGCTGAAAAAGATGTGCTGAGTGTGCTACTGTAAAGACAGGTTATTGTTTTAATTTGTTGCTCGTCACTCTCTTAAGAAAGACTCCAACACGTCATGAGTTGCATTTCTGCAAAATCTGTATTTGAGACTGTGGTGTACAACACTGTGAAATTTTCTTCTTTTCACTGGGATTTATATGCATTTATTGTCATTCTACCGCTTTGGGTTGGGAAGCTGATAGACCTAAAAGAGAAGGAAAATAAGACGCTTGTGCTAATGTGTATGTGCTGTATGTTCCTGTGGTGTGGTGCGATGCTGCTTAGCACCCAGGAGGATTTAAATGAGAGCTGTGTATGTTTTGCAACAGGATAAGCAAGCAGGTAAATGAAAGCTGTAATTTATCTTATTTAAAGCTGCCACTGTATGTTGTAGTGAAGCTACAGATTTATATTCATACAGCAGGAGGTGGTTTAGAATGATGCATTTCTCCGTATGGTTTTATGTATGTGTAGAAAACTGTCCACACGGTATAACATTCAGGGCCTGTTGCGCTTTAGAGCCAAATATAAGTTCAACTTTTGTACGCATGAGGGCACTTTGTGTGTGTGTGTCTGTATTTTTGTACTTTTTGAAGTGCACATCTTTTCAGCATTCAAAATATTCTGTTGTAGGATTTTTATTTTTATTTGTTTTTTGTTTTTGTCAGAAGAAATATGCAACCCTAAATTACTTTATTTCCCAAAGGAGTCAGTCAGATTACCTCATGATTGTGAAATGGAGAAAATATAGAATGATTCTCAACTCCATGTCTTACATTGAAAAGAGAGCTTCTAATTTATGGGCTTAAAAAAAGAACAAGAGGATTTTAGCTGAAATTGTTTTGCCTTTGAGTTTGCAAGTGAACACACAGACCACTGGGTGAAAAAGGAAAGCCTACAGGAATTTAAAATAAGTAGTTTTAATGAAACCTGCGATTCAACATCTGTTAGTTTATCTGTAATCTACAAATGCCTTAACTAAACTAATGGCTGAACTCTGTGGTAAGTGCGAGAGAACTTGAATTCATACAGGTTAGTGTGACATGGAAGCCATTTTGTTTTGCCTCTTTTAACATGGCTGAATTTGAAGAAAAGCATTTGTGTAGCCACACATGGTCAAAATAACACAGCTGAAATTAAATAAAAAACTTTTACAACACTTGTCAATGTGCTATGTGTTGGTGTATCTGTTGGAGTAAAGGTCTCCCCATATTAAGTTGCATTTCCTATTGATATTAATTCTTATTAATATTCCATTTTGGCTTTACAAGTTTCTAAACTGACTCTATTATTTTCACACTGTATCACTCATTATTCAGAAGAAATCCAGTCTAGCAACAGCACAACTAAGTATTTTTAAACACCACCTGTCTGCCAGCATGAGACACCATCTATCCCTCCCTTGGGCCACAGTGAATGCCACACCCTATTTTAAACCGGGCCAGGATTAGGCCTCGCTTCTTCTCAGGCAGGTAGCTCCTCACAGAGAACACAAATTACACCTTCGAGTAGCTAATGAGAGACCTGCAAATGCTGCAAACATCTGATGCTGCAGAAGTGATTTAGTAGTTTGACCAACAGTCCAAAAGCTTTGCAGTTTACGCTCATGTTTATCAAAAAAAAAAAAAAAAGAAAGAAAAAGGAAAAAAAGTATGCATTTAACGTACCTTAAAATTCCCCAAAAAAGATCAAAATATTTGTCAATTAACTTTTTGCTGCCTAATTTTGGCCATTTAATTTCACATACTTGTTTCAAAGTAGGCAATAAACTACTGTTGCTTGTTTGCAGTAGTCCTGAAATGAAACTATAAGTACAGTACAATTTCAGTTTTTGTAAATGGATATACTAAGTCCACTTTCATTTATTTATTTGTATTAAAAAATGAATAGCTCACTCTGCATCAATAGCAACACAACGTTTCTACCATCAAAATCCTAATTACTGTCAACACATTCAAGATTTTTCTGTATTCTTTTCATACCTTAGTGCCAGTGTTTGGTAATGTCAAAACATTTAACAAAAGATTTCACAAGAAATTAGAGACTACAAATAAAACAAAATAATATTCTGATAGTAGCAACTCAGAACTGAGCTTAATGCATCTTATAACAGCAACAACACGCTGTGGATCTAGCTGCTGTTCTGTTCATAAAACGCACTGACATGGCTTGTGTAATATCTGAGAACTGTGCTCATAACATTCTGAACTTCCAGCTCAAGCTGCTGTTTTCCATGAAAGTAAACGGTTTCCTGTTTTTTTCTAAGTACAGGTTCTGCTTGACATGACTTGAAGCGCAGTTCTTCACCGGGTACTGATTTCAGAACAATGTTGTTGCCACACATCTACTTTTTGGCCTGAGCTTCATAATAATGTAAAACTTTATGAGTGAGAAACTGTTGGTCTGTAACAGCAATTGCAAATGACATCTTCATTATCGATAGATCATGTATTCATAATGTATTGGTGGTTTCTACTTTTTACCTCAACATTTTGTGAATACTGGGTAACTTTGATGTTATATCTTAATCTGATCATCTTTCCTTCAGTGTGTCGTGACTACACTGTCCAGATTTTTAATGTCAAAAAATGTGCTAACACTTATGTCTGGATACTTAATTTTCTGTTGTAGTAGTTTTATATCCAATTGAGCAGAACAAATCACCAAGTCTGTTTTGGGCAATTTAGTGAACATAATACCCGAAAAATGTAAATTAATGCAATAATGCAAAGTAGCGGGTTCAGGTGGGTGGCAATAATATCTGCACTACAATAATACAACCAGAAACACAAGAAGATGCTGATATTGTTATAACCAGTGTAAAATAATGTTTAATAGGTTCTAAATTTCATCTGATACAACACTGTCAAATGTGTATATAATACTTTCAAAGAATAATAAGTGTTCGCACAAAAGTGTCATACAGCTTCACCATTGCAAAAAGTATACCAGATGTAATTTCTGTTCAAGGGGCCATGGGTGCACTTTATCCGCCAAGTACTGTTACATCGTTTGATATTTTTCTTGAATAAATGATTGAGAGACCAAATGTATACAAGTATAACACCTTTGTCTATATGCACTGTTTAAAACAGGATCAAATGTGGACTCAAACAAAACATGTGTTAATATTTTAAAAAGTGAACAATTGTGCCACAAATCACTATTTTGCAGAGGCACCATCACTGCATCCTGAGCTTAGCACCACTAGAGACTATTTTGATTGGTTTTAAGGAATGCAAGCAAGCCAAAGAGTTGTCTTCCTATAACAGAATGAGGCACAGTCAGACCGTTCTAGAGGACTGATACAGAATGATGGAAATAGTTCTGAATATGCAAGACTAGTTCTGGCATGCACAAGACTACTAGACTAATACTACTCAGTTTAAGCGTTAAAATAAAAGATAACATATTACTATACTCTATTTTACTATGGAGACTTGTGACACAACATTCTAAAATTAATAATGTGGTTTTCATACTTGTGTCCAGAAAGCAGGTTTAGAGAGTTTGGTTTGGAAAACTGGGTTTTCTGTTCCAGGGTAAAAAACTAACTCCAACTTAGTTTTTCTGAGTCATTCATTCTTACAGTCGACTTAAAAGCACGTATCAGAACACATAAAACTGCAGAAGTTTATGTCGTAACAAACATCAAATTGGATATTAGATTGTCAGCAAAGTCCTCAACATTATTGATTTTGTGATCCATCTGTGATCATCTCAGAGACAGTTACCTCTGGACACTGTGGATTTATTTTAAACACGGCATAAAATCTATAAATTGTCCTTCTTTAGACAACTGTGACTCTGTGGACATTAAGGCAGATGTCAGGTTTGTCAGCCTGTTCTCCTGGAATTAAACATTTAACAAACATGAGAGTGACCTGATCATAACTGAAATAAAACTAATCAACATGGAGTTTTAGACACATAAAAGACACTGATCAATTAACAGCCATTTGTCATGTTGTCATTGGTGGCACTGATGGAACATACCAATCATAGCTAGCATCTAATGTTGGAGATTATGTGCGTGAGGATGACTGTTGTGCAGCTGAAGCAATTTTAAGATTCTAAAGCTAAAAGTGAGTTTCTGAATATTGGCTAGCTGTATGCTCTTAATGTATTCCGTCTTTCATGTTGAAACACTTATACAAGTTGAACTATAGTCATTAAACAGTGCTCAGTTTACAAGCAGTTTTATCCTTTAACAGTGTGAACTTACACATCTCTTTCTCTAGTCTTGCTAATTAGGATAAATGTCAGGGTTGAAACCAGGACACGCTTATATTTTTAGGTCTACTGGATTAAAATGGAGGCTCCACTCTTTACCCGTTGTCATGTTGAATCATAGTATTGGAGCTCCATTGATGATTGCCTCTGCACGTGCGCAGAGTGAACACACAGAGTTGAATCAACTCTGATAAGCGATTCTGTTTTCTCTGTTCTTTAAAAGTTGATGTCCTTCCAATCAAAATCATTGATTCATGTACAACAAAGGAACACTATGTTATCCATTCATTATCTATGCACCACTTAATTCTCACTTGGGCGAACACAGGGGACACCCTGGACAGGGCCACACTTAGAAACAGACAACCAAGCACACTCACAGTCACACCTATGGACAATTTAGAATCATCATTTTTGGAGAGCCCGAAGAGAACCCACGCTGCATGGGTGTCCTCACCGGTACGCAAACCGGCGACCTTCTAGCTGCGAGGCAATGGTGCTAACCACCGGGCCACCTTGTTATCATGTTTGCAAAGACTACAAAAATCATAATCATCATAATCATAATGACAGATACACTATCAATCACACAATAAATCATTTCACAATTCAATGAAACTCACACCATCTGAATGTTACAGTGGTTAAAAAACAAAACAAAAAAACTCTTTCTTTTGAAGGACCGTCCAAGAGAAGTAAAGCATTACAAAGGTTTGTATTGTCATAATCAAATGTCATGTTAGCTAGTGTAATACAAGTACTGAAGATAAAGAACATGGACAGAAGGTAGATAACAGTTATGACAAAGGAAACAAGTGGATGAGAAAACAGGAATTTGCTTCACTAGTGCTGAACCAGTGTGACGGTTACTCTGCCCTCCCTGATGTTTGAAAAGTGCTGCTTGAGCCTAGTCAGCGGCGTCTTCTCTGTCTTGCCCAAATACAGCAGCTAACAGGTGTGACAAACAATGCAATACACCAAGTTTTTCGCTTGGAAGGGTATACCTTCTCATAACTGGAGCACCAGCTCCCCCATGTGGATCAAACAGAACCAGTAAGTATGGCTCCTTGGCTCCTCTTGGCTGCTCTCTCCTCAAGATAAATCTTTATATTTGAGACATCCTTTATGATGGCTCGACTGATGTAGGGTCGTAAGCTGGATGACAAGAGACTGAGGAGACAAGCAGGCACAGAATAGTGAAATAAAATTAGCCTATTGTTCTCCTAAATGGCAAGCTAGCATGGATGTACAAGGAGATATGAGTGGCCACACACCCTGGCAATCATGACTTTTTAGTGTGTCATTTCCCTAGTTTGTCTCTCACATTTCCAACCTATCTATATTGTGCTATGTCAAATAAAGGTAAAAATGACCCCCCAAAAAATCCAGCAACCATTATGAAAGCGACATCTGTAAAACAGCGAACAGAACTGATTTTCATTCTTAGTATGATGGATGTTTTTAATCCATCCATCCATTGTCTCTACACCGCTTAATCCTCACTAGGGTCGCGGGGGGCTGGAGTCTATCCCAGCCAACTTAGGGCGAAGGTAGGGGACACCCTGGACAGGTCGCCAGTCTATCACAGGGCCACACATAGAGACAGACAAGCAAGCACACTCACATTCATACCTACGGACACTTTAGAATCACCAATTAACCTCAACATGTTTTTGGACTGTGTGGGAGGAAGCTGGAGAACCCGGAGAGAACCCACGCTGCACAGGGAGAACATGCAGAAAGATTCCGGTGCCTCCACCGGGACGCGAACCGGCAACCTTCTTGCTGCGAGACAACAGTACTACCAACTGCGCCACCCTGCAGCCTGTTTTTAATCCATTAAGTTTTTAATTTTTTATTATTTTTTTTTAAATTTCCACAAGTCTATGGGCTAAGCAGGAATGCACATGCATGATATTTAGTTGGGCCACACGACACAGAAGCTACAAAATTTTTTTTTTAATCATGCTCCAAGCAAGCAGTTTTCATTCAAGTAAGTGGAATCCATCTAGTATCTAGTCTGGTATTTCACATACATGCTTGCTATTATGTCACATTGACCTGAAAAAGCCTCAAAAAGTTAATTTTTGGGGTAAAGTCAATAAAAACTTTTGATTATCAGATCATACTGGAGAGTCTATGCATGCATTTTTATGTCCCTTGACTAGAGTGAGAGCACAGACTGTATATGAATTTTCATAGTATATTTTATCACTATATTTATGGAGTGCATGGGTTTGAGCACCTCAGACTGTACAACTGGTGAGAGACCACCAACATCCATGGGGTCAGTGTTGAGGTGGTGGAGGAGTATAAGTAACTGGGGGTGTACTTGGACCACAAATTGGACTGGGGCAGGAATGTGGAAACTGTCTACAGGAAGGGCCAAAGTCGCCTCTATTTTCTGAGCCAGCTGAGGTCCTTCAACATCTGCTGGACGATGCTGAGGATGTTCTACGAGTCTGTGATGGCCGTCATGTTGTTGTCTGCTGGGGCAGCAGCCTGCGGGTGAGGGACGCCAGCACACTCAATAGAATCATCAGGAAAGCCAGCCAAGTTGTGGGAGAGGAACTGGACTCTCTGACGGTGGTGTCTGAGAGGAGGGTGTTGTCCAAAATCAGGACTGTTCTGGACTCTCATCCTCTCCACAACATGCTGACCAACTGCAGGAGCTCGTTCAGCAATAGATTGTTGGTGCCACACTGCGCCACAGAGCGACACAGGAAATCATTCCTGCATGTTGCCATCCAACTGCCGAATTCCACACTTTAAATGTGATACCAGACACTGTTTTTGCACAAATCTTCATACAATCTGCACCTTAACTGACTTTATACCATGGTCTGGGTGAATACTCGATTCTGATTGGCTGCAGGGTGTCCATTAAGTAAGGGATAATGCCCGACGAGGTGTCCATTATCAGAAATTAATGGACGACGCGGAGGCGTGAACCGTCCGACGCGAAGCAGGACACCCTGCAGCCAATCAGAATCGAGTATTCACCCAGACCATGGTATAAAAAGTGATATAGGACACCTATAAAGAAGTTCCGGTCAAATAACCTGATTGTTCTAAATTAATGCGCTGACTCAAACGGTAGTTGGTAACCGTGGCAACAGAAACTCAGAACATACGTTAATATATGTTATTTCAGTTTATTTATCACAACGGCAAGACAGCTGCGGCCGACCGGTTACCTTGGCAACGCGTCACAACGAGCGACATGAAATAGTCCGCTCAGCCGCTTGTTGTGGAAAACTTACGATTTTAACGGTAAAAAACCACATTAACGTATTAATAATTGATTTAATATTTATTTAGTAATATCTTTCGTAAGTGACCATGGTATAAGCGGGATAATGCCCTTCGAGGTGTCCATTATCAGAAATGAATGGACTTCGCGGAAGCAACCGTCCTCCGCTTCGCGTCGGACGGTTCACGCCTCCGCGTCGTCCATTAATTTCTGATAATGGACACCTCGTCGGGCATTATCCCTTACATATGTGTAAATATGTTTCATATATATTTTTTGGTACTTTGATATTTATTTATCTATTAACTTTTATGGTTCTTTTCAATTCTCTTTTTGTTATTATTTTAATCTTATATTTCTAGTTTTATTCTTGGGCGGGAGAGGTGCATGCAACAAAAAAAGAATTTTCCCTCAGGGATAAGTAAAAGTACAGTCGTCTTCAAATGTATTCATACCCTTCCATTAAAGAAAGGGCCAAATTCACAATAGTCACTCAGATAACTAGAAACTAAAAAAGAAATAATAAATGAAAAATTGCTAAATTATCATTTAGTGAAATAAGACATTGCTTTTGAATTGTGGTTGAAAAGAATAGTTTAAAAAAAAAACAAACTGTCCCGTACAAATAAGAGCACTCTGCTGATGAGCAGTGGGCCAAAATCAAAATACCTGTCAACAGGTGCAGAAGTCTGATTGACAGTTACAGAAAACACTTGATTGCCTCAAAGGTTTGTTGAACAAAATATTAGTTTACGGTTCCTATTATGCTTGTTTGCTTTGCTTTTTAAATTTTTTTAAATTAAATATTTCTTTTGAACCACACTTCAAAAGCAATGTCATGATTTTCATTGCTTTTTTATATATTATTACGTTTGTCAGTTTCAACTTATTTCAGTGACAGCTGTCTTTTTCCTTCTTTAATGGGAGGGTATGAATACATTTGAGGACGACTGCATTTCTGATTGCGATTCTGATCACCTCATTACTACTTACCGCCCCCTGCTGGCCGCAGCGAAGCACTGGGTCGCCTTATATGGATACTGGGACAGTTGGAGGGATCGGGATTCAGTCCGTCAGCTGAGTGAGGACCTCACAAACCCCGACAGGACGGTCCAGCCCCACGACTCTACCCGGCGGAGCTTCCAACTTTACACCCAGCGAGCTGACATGGATTAACAGGAGCGGAGGAAGTCAGTTTCAAGTCCAGGGTGAGTTATCCCGAACCCCGGAACGTTAAATGAATCAGCGACGAGAAGCAACACGGAGTGTAAATACAGCTAACTTAAGGAGCTATTAGCTAGTTAGCCGTTAGCTTCCTTGATTCAGACAGAAACAACTTTAAAGTGAAAGGTGGGGATTTGAAGTTGAATTTACAGCTCTGAGATGACTAACAGAAGTGGGCAGAGTTCACAGGGTGAGCTGTCCAAACCTCCGGAGAGATAAATTGAGCTAAATGTAACTTTGAAACATTGAGAAGTTGTTAGCTTGTTTGCTAACTGCTTCGTGTTGAGCTAGCAGTATAGGCTGTTGATACAAAAAAAAAAACAAAAAACAATAATGGTGACTTAATTTATAGAGCACAAGCGTTTCTCGAGTGCTGTGACAACAACATTCAAAATGGGTCAATTGTTTGTTAAATATTGACATATTTGAAGTAAATTATAAAGTCATTTATTTAATACATTATTATTATTTTAAATTTATTAATAATTCAGGTGTAAGAAGATTATTATCAGATCTGTACGCCGCCTTATTTATTTATTTATTTTTAGCGGAAAATAATAAAAACAGTAATAGTTTTGTTTATTTAGGGAAAAAAGCAGCCCAAAATAAATATACATTACAATAGTAGTAAAAGTTTGAGAACAAGGTCTGATGCATACTTTTGAAGTACTCTAAGATACAATTTGGAGATTAATTAACAAATAGTTATCTGATTTTATATATATATATATATATATATGCTGTAATTTGCCTTATTTCCAGAACAGAAATCTGACAGTTGGATTAAGCCATGTTTAAAATTCTTGTTTCATTTTGTTGGCTTATTAAATCCCAAAGTTTTTACAGAGGGGATTTTGCATTTCTCCTTTTAGCACTCTGTAAATCTGAAAATACTGTCAACAGCCAGAACAAATCAATTTTTGTTGTTTTGAATAAACTGTTTCATAAATCAGGCAGTGACAGATATATGAGCTAGCCCTAACTCTCCACATTAAATTCCACTCTGGTCCTGTAGTTTTGAAGACCAGAAGCAGGCAAGGCTCTAAATATTAAGGACAAGGAGTCAGTGGTGGTCACCGGATCCAAAGGGTGGACCCAAAGTCCAGGCACTGCGCTCACAGCTGTTGTGCTGCTTCATGCATCAACCAGGTTATAATTGAGAGGGAAAATAAACAGAAAATAACAACAGTAATTCATCGTCAGGATTCATGAAAGGAGGTTATATTTAGCATATTTTCCACTGTATTCTCATTGGGACACGAATGTCATGGTGACAACCAAATGTTTGGACACAGTTTTGTCTCTTAATAGGACAGTCATTAATTCCATTTTTTGGAGAGATTGTGCAAATAGGTGTCTGTTGCAGTTTTACCCATGACTGACTACACAACAGGTGGATTGCAGGACATACTATACAAACAGAAATAAGAAAACCTGTTTTTCTATTTGGGGAAAAAGGAGGCACTATCTTGTATTTTTATTCCAATTCTGCTGCACACTTTACCGTCCAGTGGTTCAGCTGTGCTGCTCTGTTCTTCACAGCATTGCAGAAATCGGCTCCACTGATCACTTCCTGATGTTTCTGAGCTGATGTCTTGAAAGTGCTGAATCTTCTGACTGAAGGATCCTCAGGAAGTTCTGCAGGCCCAAGCTCCTCTGCGTGTTTTCCTGGCTGCAGGCTGACTTAGCAAGCTGCTGCATTATTAATGTGTGACATGATTTCCATTCAGAGAAGCTGCCAGCTCTGTAACTGGAGCCAACTCAGCCTGCTGCCTCTTACCAGTTTGTTTCCGATGTGGATCAGTGTGTCTGCAGGGCTCTAATGTGAGCAAACAGTTTGTCATTGACCTGGATTCTATCAGCAAATGAACTGATCTTTATTGTGGACCTAATATACAGGGTTTCGCTATAGACTCAATAAGCAATCAACTGGCAGCACTGGCCAAAATGTAAGGGTGCATGATATTGGAAAAAAAACTGACATTACAATATTTTGATTTTCTGTGATATACATTGAAAGAATATAGGAATTTTCACCAGATGACTTGAATACATTTCTTTGTAAACAATTAGTCATTCGAGAATGATTTAAGTGAATTTGTGGGGGAATCATCAAAAATAAAAATAATTTTGAGTTTTGACTTGTACTGTCAAGATTTTTTTGAGTGCAACATGTTTGGTCTAATACTGACAAAGGCATTCAAAATACTTTTCTGGATGACATTCATATTGGTTTAGGAGCTTTCTGATTTTTGATTTTTGATTTTTTTTTACATTCCTGCTGATTTTCAAACCTCCACCGATACAAGACTTCAAATAATCTTCACCTGTCTGCATAGCACCTCCTAGAGGGTAGATATAAATATAATTGTACCCAAATGCCTCTCTTGCTGAACAGCTGCTCAAAATTTACAGATGTTCCCCAAACGCCTTACATGCGGGCTGCAGTAGAAGCTAGCTTGGTGACTGTGCACAGAGAAGCCTCTAGGCTCCACTCAGTTACCACTACCAGTTTGAAAGCAGTGAAATTAGGTGCTCTAATGTCCGATTTACCTTAAACAAAGTGATCAGATTTATTTAATTGTGAGAAACCAAATTATGATTAATATTCCAATTAATCTATAGCCCACAACAGACACTGAAATCGTTTCTTCCTTTTCAAATCTTCAGTGTACCTCTCCTGGTCTTTACTTGCTTCACTGTGCACATGTGGAGCCTGCATGTCAACAAACTCTGTGCCTTGTAAACAAAATTTTTCAAAAAATCACATGTTCCAAGAGCCCTTAAATGAGATTAAATGATGTTCTATCAGAAAGACTTCTCTTGTAGATTAGTCATGGAAAACAAGTACCATGCAAGTTTTCTTTTTGTATCAAGCAACAAAAAAGTTGTAGTTTGATGAGTTTGAGTTAATTTAACTTCCTGCGATGTGACTATTGCGCACATTGCAATTTCGATGCTCAAGTGTTGTACTGTGTAATGAAGTCATGGTCCCTTCAATATAATATGTTAAACAATGAGAAAAGTGTAAATATCACGGCAGTTAAGCAATGCTTACATCTGTGTGGTTAATAATAAACTGCCTTTCATAATTTTTAAAGTAGTTTCATCTGTATTTCCAAAGTTAAGTCCAGAAAGAAACATAATGATTGAAGATCTGCTCAATGCTGGAAAGAAATGTTTGTGCCTACACAAAAACTAATTTAATCAGCAGTGTTTGTGCTTAGGGTTAGTGAAAAATGTTTAAGTGTTTATAATTGTGTACATACATTTGGTTTCATCTACATTCAGATACCTGAGCTTTTCTTTTAGCAGAATACTGAAAGATGCACAGCAGTATAATTTATGTCAAGGACACTATCAATTATTTACCGAAAAAATTATACTTTACATATAACTAAATATGAACTTAGTAATAACCTCTTGTTCTTTCCTTAGCCCCTTCCCTGCCTGCGGTGGCCAGGCGGTGTCATGGCATCCCGGCTGCTGGACCGTCTGAAGCGCTCGCTGTTTAAAGATGGCCAGGGGGCGGGGCCGGAGCCGGAGCAGGAAGAAGGTGGCGGACAGGAAAAGGAGGGGTTTAACGAAGACCATTGGGAGGCAGAGCTGGAGGAGGAGGAGGAGTGCGTTACTGATCGGCTCGGAGGGACGCTGTGCTTCGACAGCGGAGGAGGAGGAGGGCTGGAGGATGGGGCAGAGGGCGAGGGGTCGGGCCTGGACAGCGACTCTGACTTCCTGGGAGAGTCGATGGAGGAGGGAATCAGCAGCACAGGTGATTTGCTCATTGAAATTTGCGGGCCTCATTCGTGTTCACACTCTGATCCTGAGCTTCTTATCTGTTAGCACAGGTTTGCTTGTGCAAGTGGTAAAGTCAAATTCGGCAAACGATCTTAACTTCACAGTTGTAAATTGCACGATAACTTCATAAATGACAGTCTTTCTGATCGTTTTACGCCCAGAAAAGCATTGGTTTGTTCGGACATTTTACAACCAGTGAACTGTCAGCAAAATCCGGTCGCTGTTGGAGTTCAGGCTTTATTGAAGTCATGCATGCAGAACCTGAAATTACAAGCAAAAGCAAAAGAACTGGCTTTGCATTATGACATACAGTGGAGTTTCACTAAAAAAAAAAAAAAGTCAGAAACTTTTTAAATGTGAATATTTTCTGGTTTCTTCCCTTCTCTACAGTAGTAAATTGAATATCTATGGTTGTGGACAAACAAGACATTTAAGAACAATATCTTGGTCTCTGGGAAACACTGATTGACATTATTCACAATTTTCTGACATATTATGAACCAAACAACTAATCGATTCTCCCAGAAAACAACAAATCAACCAATTTTTGGACTGTGAGGATTTTCTTGTCAGCTACCAGACTGTATAAGACTCCCAATAAATTTACCACTGATGTCTATCATTCATACAAATAAATATGCTTTGATTTATTCTTATTTTTTTTTAAACCACATATCAGTCTGATTAGGAATAATCAGATAGATGTCAATCACTGGAGAAAGGGTGAGTTTCTGTAGCTGATTGATACAAGTGGTTTGGACTGCCTGTGGATTTTATTTGTGCCAGAAAGAAAATTCTAAAAGCAAGAAAAGGAATGTAACAAATTTTTCTGATTAACTTGTGTGGGAATTTTTCTGTAGACCTTCTAGCGGTAGGCTATAATAATAAAAGAAAGACTGATTTATGGACTAAAACATACTCGTTGACCTTCTAAGATTTGCTGTAAGCCTACTTATTGGTTTGAAATGTGCTTTTATTGTGTTCTTTACTTGCTCCTAAAACAGTTTAACACTGCCAGGTCTGCATCTGTGAGAATAAGGCTTTAATTGTTTTACAGGCTATAAGGATGCACATTCATTTAACAGAATACACCATTGTAACTACAGTCAGATCTACCCATGCCTTAATGATGGAGCAGTGACATTGATCAGCCTGTTAACGTACGCTTTCACACTGCTTTTTTTTGTTTGTTTGTTTGTTTGTTTGTTTTGGACAGCTTTCTGTCCTGCTTTGGCTGCAGGAGCTGTGTTGCTTTTAGCCTGTACTGTGTTTTCTCATTGACTAAGATATATGAGAGACAACACATATTTTCTAATTATCGGTTCCCGAAATTCCACATTAGTACCCCTCTGTCAAATAGAGACCTGTAGCTAACAATGATAGTTTTCTTAAATAGTCAGTACTTGTTTTGCCTATAAAATGTCAGACAACAGTATAAAACAAACAAAAAAATCCCTATTTGCCTTTGGATGTCTTTTTTTGTCTTGCAAGCATTCCAAAACCCAAAGATGCCTTGCTGTGTTTAGTGATTTTTATTAGAAAAGCAGGAACCATCAAATGTTTAGTGTTTTTGCTTTGAGCCAAATGACTTTAATTTATTTGACTGTCAATAGTTGCTGAATTCTGTAGACTGAGTAAACAACACATTTCTATTAATCATTCGTTTGTACAGTTGACAAGATTTACATTTAGGCGCTAAACACTATCTGCTCACCTGACCACTTCTCTCACCTGTCCTGTGTAGACATCAGTCCAGTGGGCGTGTCTCCACTGGGCCCCTCCCCCTCCTCACTGCTGACTCGACAGCTTCAGGAAAGCTGGAGGAGCCTGCGTGGACTCGGAGGAGGAGGTAGTCCCGTCCTCTTCATTGGACGGCAGATGGACAACTTGCTGTTTGAGGTGACCGATGCCAGTGTGGTGCAGGACAGCTCCTCAAAATATGTGGTGAGAATCAGTTGGCTTTCAGACTGGCTGCCCTCCGCATTGGTTCTGCAGTAAACATTAAGTTAAAATCAGCAGCCTCCATTAGGTTGTTGTTGTTGTTGGTTTAGGCTAATGATATCTTGTTTAGTAAGCAAGGTTATTTATATGGCACCTTAACATACACAGAGGTCAAAGTGATTTACAGGCCATGGTAAAATGCAAAATAAAGTAGAACAAAATTTGATTAAATAAATTAAATTGTAGACAGTACAGACGAGGTTAGTATACTGAAGACAAATATTTATAGAATTATTAAAATTAACTAAAACAGCATAAAAAGAATAAGAACAATAAAAACAATATAAACAGATCACATATACAAAAAGATTTCTACATTAATTTGTTTAAGCTATCTTGTTTCGACCAATGTTGTCTTATTTGTGCTAATGTAGTGGCTATATTGTTGTTTTTAGGCTAATGTTATCTTGTTTAGGCTAACTTAGTGGCTACATTGTCTAGAATAACAAGCAGTGAGTACGTTGTTTTGTTTAAGCTATTGTTATCTTGTTTAAAATATTAGTTTAGCCTAAAGAAATCTTGCTTAGCCGAACTTAACAGTACCACTTCCTCTTTTAGGCCAATGTAGCAGCTGTATTATCTAATTTTAGCTAAAGATATCTTGTTTAGTTTAAGAGATTTTTGTTTCGGCTAACAAAATTCTGTTAAGGCTAATTTTGCCTCTACAGTATCTTGTTTAAGTTATTACTATACTGTTTAGACTAACGAAGGGCTAAGGTTATCTTGCTTCGGCTAAAGATATCTTGTCTAAGCTAAAGATTCCTTGTTCAGGCCAAGGAAAGCTTGTTTAACCTAACTTAGGGTTGATGTTGTCTTCTTTAGTCTAATGTAATATTACTTATATCATGTTTAGAGTAGGTATAACTTGTTTAAACGAACGTATCAGCAATATTGTTTAACTTCACATTTCAACAGACTTCAATCTGCTCTTAATTTCCAGGGTAGTTGCACAAATACATTCTACATAAACAAGACATTTAGAAAGTCTATGCATTCATCTATATATGTTTAAACTCCAGACTTTCTATAAATGTGCAGAAAGTCTCAAGGCCTTAAGTACAATGATTTAAAGACTGATTTTGGGTAAGATAGATTGCACAGAAAAGGAATCAGCTTGTTCTTGTTTCTGCAGCTATACACCATCCATGTAATCCAGTCGGGGGGTAGTGATAAGACTCCAGCAATCATCACCCGACGGTACTCGGACTTTCAGCGGCTTCATGCCACTTTGCGTCGTAACCATGGAGATCAGATGGAACGTGTCTGTTTCCCACGTGAGTAGGGATTATGTAGTGAACCAGGAAACCTCAGGAAAAATGTCACTGTTTAGTTCCCTAAAACACGACAATGTATGCTTTTCATCTTTGTAGGAAAAAAGCTGCGCAGAAACTTCACAGCGGAGACAATCGCTAAGCGTAGCCGGGCATTTGAACAGTACCTGTCTCATCTGTGTTCCCTGTCCACCCTGAGGGATGCACTCTGTGTCCGCCAGTTCTTCTACCTAAGTGACCTGCAGACTGGACAGCTGCTCATCAGGTAACTCATAAACTGCTGTCTATCCCTCAAACTCTTCCAAGCATCATGTAGGAAAATAAATCTGAATGACTCTGAACTAATCTAGATGCTGTTCTTAAATGAATAAAGGTTCCAATTTACTCACATTTAGAACATTATGTATGAGGTTCCTTTAGATTGAATGAAATGAAGTTAATACAAGAACCCATGATTCAGTTAATATCAAAGTATATCATGTCTTTATTAAAAACCTACATAAACTCTAGGGATGGCACAAGAACCAATGGTTTAATAATAAATCAAAGCCAAACTATACTTCTGTAGCCAGTGAAGGTACTGTGGAGGCAGCAGGTTCTGGAGATCCTAAATAAAAACAACACGTGCAGCTACAGTCGCAAAAAAAACCAAAACAGAGCAAAAGTCGTGTGCAGTGTTTGAGTCGATGATGCAGGACGAGTTATAGATGACTAAACGTCAGAGTGTAAACACTTTAAACTGATCTAGGCAGCTCAGAGACACACATCTGGATCTGCACACAAAATTCAAGCTGAGACAGTTTCTGGTGCAACCTAAAGTTCACATAAATTACAATATAATTTTTAGGAAAAAAAACAATATTACTAGAATAACTAAAATATGTAAAAGAAAAGAAACTACTCGACTGGGTATTAGAAAATGACCTGGTTTTGGTAGGTTGAGGGTCGTAATCAGTACAAACGCAGAGTCACTGAGGAAAACAGGGAGGGAATTTACCGAGGCAAAAAAAGTTGTTTTTCTTGTTTTCTTTATTCTCATTGTCTCAGTAGTTGTTTGCGTCACTAATCTCATAGGTTAGTAGAAGGTATCAAACAATAAAATGTGGTGATGTTTTACTCAAAGGTCCCATATGGTGAAAAACTATTTCACTGTGTACTGCTGTCCCTCTAACCCTCCGAGGTAACTTCCCAGCATTGCAAGACAGTAAGAACTGTACCTAGTTTCCAAATAGAAACTGAGAAATCACTAGTCTTTGACGGTCAGAAATGATGGGAACTTAAAAGGTGATTTGAAACTAGCTGGGTAGCTTACTATGTTCCCATGTTGTGTTTCAGTAAAACCAAAACTCAGCCACTGTTTAAATCTGTTTGCATCTCTCCTGCTCACTGTGCTCATAAATATTGCATTTTAATATAGCCTCATTCCCAGTAAAGCTTATCTCATTTAGATGTTTTCTTGTTTCTGTTGTCAGACAATGGAACAAATATGAAATGACTTTGAATGACTAAAAATGCAGCCCATTAAGACTACATGTTAACCAGCAGTCCTTTCTAGGCTACTGCTCTTCAGCGCTAAACTACTGATTTTATAAGTACAGTGTTATCTGACAAACCTGCCATACACATGAGTTAAAAATGCTGTAAATTCAAAGATATTTCCATGTAATGCCTCAGAAAGAAAGTTAGACGCAACAGAAAGTCCTGGGGCGTCATTTATCGTCAGTGCGTAGAAAAGGTTCTAAATTGTGTCTTTTGAATGAAATTTAGAATGTGTGTTTGTACAAAAAAATCTGTATATCAAACATGTGTATGTGGGTTGTTCGCACATCAGTAAGTCATCAGTGTTGACAAATCCCACTTGTTCTTAACCAATATGCTCGTGCACTTTCGGGATCATTTGCCTTCAGAAACGCCTCCTGTTAGCCATATATGGTAACAGCATGCCTCTTTATTAAACAAGTGAATATTTTTTTCCCCTCACTCGCAAAGAAGGCGAAAAGAGGAACTTTTCGGAAACCGAAATTGAGGTACTTGTCAACGAGGTTGAAGCTAACCAGAATGTATTATTTGGTGCATTAAATGTGGGGATAACCAACAAAAGAACAAATGCTGCATGGGACAAGATAACCACTGCAATTAATTCTGTTGGGTCAGAGGAGAGATCGCTGGCAGAAATGAATAAGAAAGTGGTTTGATGTTAAGCTAGGTGCCAAAAAAAGCGTCACAGCCCATAAACGAGAAATGACTACAACTGCAGATGGACAAATTAATATTCAACATTCACCCAGTGGATAACCTTGATCTCCTGTAGATGAGATGTTTTAATAACCATACTAAGTCCAGCAAAAACATTTCACACTTTGTAACACTCACCAAAAAGGTGACCGTCTTCAACAGCTCCTGCTTGGAGACGCACCCACAGAGGTGTTCTGCTCAGTGAATGAGTCATGCGTTCCTCCAGGCCACTGGGCAACAATGTTTGATAGCGACAAATGTATATCACAAATTAATTGTACGTTGATTGAATGAAACTCTTTTCAAGATTCAAGATTCAAGAGTTTTATTGTCATATGCACAGCAAAACAGGTAGTTGTACTACACAATGAAATTCTTACTCTGTTCAATCCCCCGAAAAAGACGACACATTAAAAATAAATAAAACAAGCCAATAAGAACAGCAGTAAACAAGTAAAAGCAACAGCATAACATAATTAATTTTGTTTAGTGTTGGTGCTTTGATTGCGATGTGGATGCAGTCTGTGGCTCCACTTTTTGTTTGTGAATCCAGCGATGGCGTGAAGTCCCCGTTTGATTGCAGCTTGTTGTTGATCTCTGTAAGGGAGCTGGATGTAGGCTGGGGCCAGAGGAATGATGGCATCCAGCACTGCCGGCACGATCCTGCTCAGTGATGGCTGGGAAATGCTGAATATGTCTCCTCACACTGGAATCGTTGGTCAAAAATCCCTTAATGTTTTCTATTTGTAGTTTCACTATTGTACCGCTAGATTATGTGCGTAAGCATGGTCAGAGTTGTGGTTATATTTCCGCATATTCCTAAGTATAAGTACAAGTTGATAAATTCCGTACTTTGCATGGGAATGTTTGTATGCACTCATTACGGACACATCTGTGGGTACGCACTGATAATAAATGAGGTCTCAAATATTCATTCATGTCTGTGTCAGCTGCTGTGTTGTCAACTATTTTTCTCTGCGCTGTCAATCGCAGATGCGGAGCGAGTCTCCTTCCTGAACAGGGTGGAGATAAAAGCAGATCAGCATTTTAAGCTACAAACACTGAAACAGCCCATTTAGGACACAACTAAAACCAGGGGTTATGTAGTCATGTAAAATTAGCCATCTTTGGGATGTTTTGAGCTGAACAAGCTACAAGACACCTACTGGGGACATACAAAACTTTCATAAATTTGTTGTAAAGGGACACAATGTGGGACCTTTAGGTTGCAACTACAGTGTTTATTGCCACAAGCGCAACTTGGCCCACCAGTAAGGGAGGTAATAATATTTGCAAAAATGCATCCCTGACACCTGTTCCCTCAGTTATACACCAACTGTATGTAACTGTTGAACCTAATTAACAGATATCTGTAGACTTTGATACCTACCTTTGATACCTTTCTGTGTTTTTTTCATTGTCTTGCACAGCAACCCCCAAAAATGAGTGTAAATAATGTGCTGGACAAAAATGCATTATTGCAATGCAATGTAATGGTGAAAAAGGAAATCTGAAGTTACACAACTTAAACAGCTGGTAATTTTTGGATGAAACATTCTTAACTGTTTGGTTTGATCTTTCTTTTTGTTTGTTTGTTCTTGCATTTCTGCATTAGTTTTTTCATGAATAACTTTACAGGTTTTGTAGAATACAAGCTTCATGGCTTTAGCTTTGCTAGTTTGGTTGTTTCAGAGTTGTTTTGTTTCGTTGAGGGTGGGACGTTACCAGGAAGCCTTGGGTCCGCTGCTCAACGCCAAGAGACTACAGCACAAACTTGGCTGGGCAAGTTACTATGACAGCCAGACCCCTCCTCCAGCCTCCCCCCATTGGTTCTTCACCCTGGTGGGGCTGTCATGCTGCTTCCAGGAGGTGGACCAGCTGGAGGAGGCTCGGGATCACTGTGACCACGCCCTCCGTGTTCTGACCCCTGTTGAGACTGAGGATAAGCCCCTCCCACCCAATGACAACCCCCTCCCTCTGGAGAATAAGCCCCTCCCACAGACTGACACATCACCCTTGCATCTGCCTATCGACCGGCCCCACCCACTGCTATTGCCATTGCTACGTTCGGTGGTTCGGCTGTCGTGGCAGACAGGAAGAGACAAGCGTCAGTGGGAGGAGCTTATGCAGCACCTGGAGGAGCAGAGGGCGGGGCTAGACAATCATCCAACTGTCAAAGAGTTTTTAGTCAAACACAACCTGCAGGAGACAGAGGGGGAAGGCTAGAACCTTGCCCGCACTGCACAATGCAATCACCGTGGTACTACATGAATTGTGGTCAGCTGCAGGAAAAACACATCTGAGAATTTCAAAAAGTCTAAATATTTTGAGAAGGCACAGTCATAATGTTGTGAGGAGCAGTCACAATATTATATTACAATAAAATGTGAATATTTATTAATGGTTTATTTGAAAGGGACTGATACAATATACCTAGATAAACTGAAAACAGCTATCTGATGAAAGTAATTTAGTATTTATCTATTAATGCTAATTTGTATAACCAGCCTCTACCATTTGGTAGTGCTATCATAGTTTTAAAATGTTGTGTATTTTCAAGAAAGCTTAAAATATTTTGAGAAAAAAAGTTGAAACAATATCAGTCTTTAAAGAACAAAGTGAAATTATTCTTGGAAAAATACAAAAAAGGAAAAAGACACAAAAATTCTTTAAAAAAAAAATTATAAGTTTCGTGCATGGATTTAATTCAAGATTAAAAATAAATAAATCTACAATAGTGGTCATATTTCAGGAATGCACTTATAATATTTTCAGAGATGAGTAGCATTATTTAAAAAAATAAAATAAAATAAATCCTGCGTACCAGAAAAATCTTAGGATTACAAGTAAAAATGATATTATTGCAAAGACAGGCAACAGTACTACAAGAACAAATGATATGGAGAAAAAAAATGGTTAAAAATATATTTGAAGAACTTTGGCACGGCAGCATGAGGAAAGTGTTGCCTGGTGGATTGAGTTGCTTACTGGTTGCACCTTTTCACACACCCTGACTGTTAGCTGTACACTTATTATGGTAACGGTAACGTTAACAGTTGCTTATTTTCTCAAAATATATTCTTTTAAAATCTCAGATTTCTTTCTTAACACTGGCTGTTAACATTCTGTGTACCTAATGAGGCATTCAATCTTAATTTTGAAGCCTTAAACTAGTTCTGGGGTGTTTGTAGCTGTGACACATCAGATCAGGGGCTTTTCTGTTTTCATTCCAAAGTGAGAATTGCGCCAGTCATCACAAGATTCCTCAAAAGATGATCATTTCACCGTATTCAGTGAACTGCTATTCTTTTAAGAGCTGCTGATCAACAAACATTTGTCAAGGAAGGACATTTTTTATACATAATTTCCCCCCTCAGAAACATTACTAAATCCAAGTAAAGAAGAAAGTTCTAAAACATTTTAGTACATAAAATGCAATGAAATCTGTTTTAAAAAACACAAGATTGCAAGCACAGAGCTAAAATTACAGATTAAAAACACAACATTCAAGTAACTGGATTTTTCACAGCAGTAGGGCAGTCAAACTAATTTTTCAGAAGCCATTTTCACTCTGATCATGGCGAGGCACATTTAAGCAGTTTTTCAGTTCCTCTAAGTTTCTACTACAAGTTTACAGTGCAAAATAATGGCAGTGTCTATAAGAGAGCCTGGAGGTTGTTAAAAAGGAAGTTATCATGAAGCAAGTTGAACATAGACCCAGTTATCTGCTGCTTTTAAGTTTCAAATATCTTAAAAGGCATTTTAGCTGGAAACCTTTTGCACACTGCCCTCACAAAGTCTCACGGTGGATTCAAGCTGCTCTAAGGAGTTTTAACTTACAGTGGTACTTACCACAATGCACTGTATTAATTAGCTCTAATAAATACTTCCTGCGGACTGACAGGAGCAACGTTAAAGCCACACTCTACAGGCAAAGTCATGTTTTCTTTTTTTCATACATTGGTCAGTTTTGGCATTTGGGGGCATTTTGCTTATACACATTTAGATGTTTAGTTTTTTTGTTTTCATCCTTGCAAGTTTTAAACCCCAGATTTTTGTAAATATGCACGTGCAAATATAAAGTATTAACTCCAAGCAGTTTCTGAGCTATGGGCTCATTTTTCATTGTGATAAAAAGTCCTGCATCTCTATAGAAACTGAGCAACCATGGCTAGAAGTAGAGATGTTTTTTTTTTTTCTTTTTTCTGTGCAGTTTGACACAGTTATAATGCTATAAATCATATAACAGAAAAGTTTCTTTGGTTATTGATTTTACAAAAATTGAAAAAACCTCAACATCAACATTGTTCCAAGTGTCCACAGTTGTTACCAATGCTGGAAAATGGGGGCTCCTCATGCTGTAGATATTTAACTAAAACTATATTTTACTCTGAACTCTGCTGAATGTGTCTTCCAACAATTTGCTGACACTTTGCCCCTCTGTAAACTGTTTTTAAGCAATGCTACATTTATTTTATTGATCCAGTTTGTTTTATTTTGTCAGTGTCCCTTGTCGTCTCCTCTCTGCTCTGTATAAACACAGCCTGCAGTCCGCCTAAAAACTCACAGAATTGTAGCTGAGTCAGACATGGCCTCTTGGTTTCTCTGGGAAAACACTTTTTACAGAATCCATTTAGTGCTGTTTCTGCTGGATAGATGGAGGGATTTTGGCTTCTTCTTTTCCAAAAAACCCCCAAAACAAAACGAACCCCTTTCTTTCAACGTGGGGTTTTTAGCTTCAGGGGTTTAAGGATAAGTGGCTATGGCTGACACATTAGGGTAAAAACGTTGCCTTTTTTTCAGTAAAGTACATATTTGGTAGCTAAAATTTATTATATGGACACTATAGTTTTGTCACACTCAACATCGTTAGCTGGATGCGTTTCCTTTCTTAAACACTTGTAAAGCTCATATTTTAAGTATGTAGCAGCTCTCTGTGTGACAAAGTAAATGAAACAGGCTGAACTGGCCATGATTATGTTCCAGATATCTCACTTTCAGTTTAAGATCAAAAATAATTTGGTTGTACTATTTTAAAACATGAATCTACATCCTGACTGTTTTTACATGCAACTGATTGTTTAAAAGAAAACTTTGTCTGTTGTCAGTATGTATTATACAGCAGGTAAGGAGACATTCACTCATGACATCAGCACACTAACATCAGGTTCAAGGTAAAACCTGCTGCTTCTTTCAGTGATAAGTGTTTTTACACGGATATGGTTACTATGGAGACCTGTGGTATTAATGATTCTGGCGACCTATCATGGACGACTAGATATGAGATAAAAATAGATGTGATTTACATCAGCAGGAAAAGTGTGGAGCCCATCTGATTGGTGGAGAGTTTTTAGAGGAAATAATCAGAACCACAAGGAGGTTTTATTTTTGAAAACAAGTGATAAATAAGGGACGAAACAAAGTCGAATGACTTTGACAGGGAAAATGGTAAAAGCATTGGATTTACATGTCATGCACACGTACAGATTTAAGCACTAATCCTAGTAGACAAGCTGCTAATTGTTCACATCATGACTCCAGTTTGGACCATGGAAATGCTGCATGAGTAATCAAACGCACTATATAAGTACAATATTATGCAACGTAGTTGTCATGTTGTATTCAGCCTTACTGTAATGTCTTTTCATTTCTTGCATGTTCTTTGATTCCTGTTTACAGTCACCCTGCAGTACTTTTAGCTTTGTTATCTGGTAAATGTATGTATCTGTGTTGCACTTTATGCCTTTCATTCACCCTTTTTAAACTCACTTACAGATAAGGGAGTCAAACTCTGAGATTCAAGGATGAGCCACTCTACCTCCTTGACTTGCTTTAGATGCATGCAGAGACTGAGAGGCCACCGCAGAGGACAAATACATATTTTCTAGAATCGAAATATGAAGTTTTAAAGAAAATGTTTAAAGTCAGATCGTGAATTTTTTTTTTTTTTTTTTTTTTTTTTTTTTTTACAGCAGCCTCAATTCTCTTTCATGATAAACAGTTCAACCCTGTCTCCTGGAAATTATGTAGCTGACTAATTTACATCAGCTAGTACAGTTAGATGGAGCTGTAATTGCAGCCCACTTCCATTTTCTTTTAACACAGTGATTAAACATTGTTAAATCATTTGACAGTGAAATATGTTAATACAGAACCGATTGACGGCACTTTATTGTTCTGCCACAATATCTGCTTGTAGTAAATTTAATATTAACAAACTTTTCATGGTTCTATTCAAGCTTTGGGTTACATTGGACATGAAACTCAATATGAAGTTGTAGCATAATTTACAAGATAGATTCCCACTCTAAAAACCCAAAACGTAGAATATGACGTCACTGGTTGTGTTGGCTTGGAATTCCTGCATTTACAGACATTAGTCTTACACTGACGACACTGACAATCATTGATTCAGCAGAAAATAAGGAACACCAAAGTAAAGAGCTATGCAAGGCAGGGTCTCTTATGTGTTGTGGTGGATGCATCAATAAAATTTAATTGAGTCAAAAACCAAAAAAAAGATTGTCCACTTTCGTACCTTTCAAGCTTCATCGTTAGCTAGCTGTACTGAAACAAGACAACCTTCCAGTTAGCCGTAATTCTAGTGTTTGTAGCGAGCAGAAGGACTATGTGGCAGATCGGACATACATGTGGTTCAAGGGACCAGCAAGTTGGAAATCTGTACTTGAGTTTTCATTTATAAGGCTGGGTGTACGGACCATCCACCACCTAGCTGAAAAGTAGCTTCGTCTTCTCGCATATTTCAAGTTTCTCTCGTTGGAGACTCTTGTCTTCCTGAGCCAACTTTCAACCTAACCAACCCAGTGACATGATATGGTGGCGAGCCAGAGCACACGTTTGAAGCACATTTTGTCATTTAACATGCAGTATTTTTATAGCTAAAATTTTCACAGCATCAATTCCAACACATAATTCTGTACAAAGCTTTTTAAATGAACTTTGTTTTATGTTCAGACTAAAGTAGTGGTCTGCTTAATAAAGAAACAGTTCACAGTTACCTAAAACATAGTGTATTTATTAACAGTTACTTAAAACCACCTTTCCTGAAAATAAGAAATGTTTGTGCTTTTGTGGCCTACAAAGCCAATAAATATAACATTCATTCATTTGAAAACCAACCACATAATCCAGCCAATGACTGCTTGCACTTTAATGCAGAAGGGGAAAAGATCATATTGAGGAAGCAGAGTTGAACAATTACAAGTAAATCAATCAACCAGAATAGAAATAGTGGTTATATTAGACATATTTTCCTCTCAACTGCGACCATACCGAGGATTAAGCAGTGTATAGATAATGGATGGGTGGATATTTTCCTTTCATGTGGCAACTCTGAGCCTCTGCACCTCTCCGATGTTGTATCCGTGGCGCTTAAATTCTCCAGCTGCTTGGAAATAAAAGTGACAATAATGTGATTCTTGATAATCTTTCACCAACTCCACCAAGTTGTAACCTAGCAGTGATCCCAGCAGCACTGCAGCTTAAGACACAGAAGTCAACACTGATTTTGTTTTCAAGTAATCACAGTCAGTTCACAGTATGTGGAATATTTTACATTCTTAAGCTGCTGAGCAAAGTTTTCTCACCACTCGTGTTAAATGATTACATGAAATGTGAAAGTAATCTAAATTAGGGTTATTATCTTGCAAGTTTTACAGCTTTCTGGTATCCAGACTTCTGGCCTCTATGTCTCAAATGTGGAACTGTTTGAAGAGTGCTTTCATTTTAATGTAACTCAGATTTTTCTTTAGATTTTATTAGTCACTTAAGAGATTTTCTTTTCGTAGTTTTTTTTTTTGAAATGGTTTGAAATTGCATTTTGTTACCCATTAAGGTGTTTGTATTTTGGTCTTAGAGGTTTCATTATTGTCTGCATTTTGACTGAAAATAATAACAGTTTTTTTTGTTATTATTGTTGGCCTGTTTTCACTGTCAATTCTTTCTTTTCCATCTCCAACAAACAGAATTTAAACTGCAGTTTAAACATCTGCTGTTCTCTGGTTTCCTCCTCCTCAGATTTCACTTTCTTTCTGCAGAAATGCAGCCTGTCGATGCTGTCTGGAATATTTTCAAATGTGTTATTTGATAATTGTAGCAGCACTGCTTCATATAACTATGTACAAGTATATTTTATGGAATAAATTTGTTACAAATTCAAGTTCTCTTTTGTCTAAATTCTTCATATGTAAGCTTTTGCAGCAACCCAGGACCAGCTGAGATCAGGGCTGTGGGGCTACATGTGGCACACCTGATTCAAATCCAGCATCTTTGGAGTTGTGTATAGTAATAGATTTATTATCATATGTTGTTTTACTGACATGTCTACGGGATATTTTGATTGACATTCATGAAGGAGTAGTATCAGGGTGCCCCCGCCCCCAACATTGATAACATCAGTGGGATCTTAAGATGTTGGACGTGGTGATTCCATTTCTTCTCTCTACTTCTAGCCATAGTTGTGCTGTTTCCAAAGAGTGCTGGACATTATATTGGGTTCACAGTCAGTAAAAATGGGACAGGAGCAAAAAAAAAGAAAATGGCCAGAAACTGCTTATAGGTTAGAGGGTTAAACTGCTGCTTTCCTGCAATATTTCACTGCAGAAAAATGCAATACCTCCTATTAATACCATTTCACCTCCTTTTTAACTGGCTAATCTTACATTTTTCAGTTTTTAAATTCTATATCCATATTGTTTAATTGAGATCTTTACATTGAAGCCGTTGGGGTCAGATGAACAAGGAGTAAATTCCAGCACTAAGTGTCTTTTGCATTAATGAAAAGATATGACTCAAGAAAGTCTGACCTTTTGTACAAATGGTGGGCACTGCTTTAGTTTGATTGATGACCTAGAAATAGAGCAGGATCTGAAATATTTCTTTGTTAATTTACATGTTGTAACTACATACTTTTTTCTTCTGAGTTTATACTGAGAGTTCTTTTCCCATCATCTGCACTGAGCTTCACAGTAAGTTTCATTATGTGTACAGACTTTATTTGAGCATTGGGTGAAGACACATTAAGGAAAGGTCTGGGTGTCACTTAATTAAGTGTTGTATTAACTGCATTCTGGTGAATTTGTATGCTCCAGTCGGTGCCCTTTTCTGCCCCAGTTTATGATGGGATTGCCCTTAAAATTTAGTTACAGCTGGTTTTAATTCAAACTTTGTTACAACATTGCGGTCGTTGTCCCGTCGTCTCACTGATTTGTGAAGTGACTGTGCTGTCACACCCAGAGCTGTCATGCTGAACAACACACTGACTGTTAATGATGACAGATTTGGCTTTCTTTGTTTTTCTGACATCATCAGCCAGCAGCATTGGAAAACAGCGATGAATGATAAATTGGCTTTCTGTTCAAGAATGTGCTCCAAATAATCACTCTTTATAGATCACTGATATGATCTTATGGGGCCAAATTAATGTCACTCGATGCTTTATTTACTGTTTATTCGCTAATTATCATAAGCATTGGTTGCAACTTTACAAAGGCCATCCAAACAATGTTTTTAATGGTTTACAAGCCAATTATTAATCACTGACAAAGTGTCTATCCACAGTGAAGCTGCAAATCATTCACACTGAGTTTTAATTTACGTTGATTTGCTTTTTTTGTCTGCAGAATGTAATGTCTCTTGCCACCTATGATACAACATATAATGTACTATTTATTTTATGTTGCACAAGCTAATGACAAAATTACAAATTCTAGCAGTAGCAACCATTAATAAGCATAATAGTTTCATTCCTAACAGTAACTAAGATGCATTAACTCCTCATTTACTGTTCATTAACAATGGTTATTTGAATTTTATATATATATATATATATATATATATTTTTTTAGTAATGCCACTTGCCAGGCAGCAGAGGTCGCCCTGCTTCAGCTCATGTTTGTGTGATGACGCAGGTGAGTCTGAGGAGTTCATTGCGTTATTACAGCGAGAACACAGCTACTTTAGGGTCACTGTGGGAGCTGCGCAGGGCTGAACGCCGTCGGAACAGCTGGCGCCAGGAACAGATCTGCACTCAGACTCAAGGTCCAGGTGGTTTTAATGTTACCGCTGCTCTTCTCTGCGCAGCTGAGCAGAGTGTTAGCTGTAAATAAGTCCTCCACACAAAACATCACCATGGTGACAAGGCCAAGAGCTGAGAGATTAGCTGCCGTAGAAACACCAGTTGCTATAGCGACGGTCACGGAGCAGGACTGAGGCGTCAACATGGCCGTCAATGGAAGGCCCAGACACAGAGTGCTGTCAGTCACTGTTGTCATGGTGAGCTGATGATGACACACAGCTTTGCCACAATGCAAACAAAAATACATCTCATTCATACCTATTTATCCTTTAGTTGGAGGTTTATAGTTTGATACTAATGATATATTTTTTTAAAAATGAACTTGCATTTATTAAACTACAGGCTAGTGTGCACAAAAAGCCAACATGTGAAATGTATCTATACAAATAAACCCACATGAATGAGCCTTTCTTACAAGGACATTTGTGTTCTCCTGATAATTACAACTGAATTACAGGGTTTATTCAGGAAAATCATGACGAAATTACAAACTACAACATCAATCCATCAATTCAAGCATGCTCACAGTCACTCATGTTAGAATCATCTAAGTCTTTGAAACACCCAGCTCACCACAGGGAGAACACAGAAAGGCCAAGATTCAACTGAAAACCTTCGAGCTGTGAGGTGTGCTGCCCTATTTCCAAAATCTCTTACCACAAACCACTTTTTCCTCCACTGTTCAATCGAGGATTGATGGGGTAGATACAGATATCTGTTTCATTTGTGAGCGTTTTATTTCGTTTGTTTTTTAGATTGCATTTCAATGCAGATGTTTAAATCAGGTTATGTAATAATTGTTTGGCAGAAGATGATGGGCCTTAAAGTGCTCCTTTTACTGTTGCTGTAGAGTTTGAAAGAAAAATGTTGTGTTAGGATTTTTTTGTCCAAGGTGAATGTTTCTGGATTTCCTGCTCAGTAGCCCGGGTAAAGCTTTTCAGCCTTGAAACCTGCATTTTATGTCATTCTCCAATATAGCATCAGACACAATCGTATGTAAAAACATCTTTCTTCCTTTAAGTTAGTTTAATGCCTAAATGTCTAAAACATTTGAAAGTGCAGCTGTTGAAAAAATTTGGAAGTCCCACTTCAAGGTACCGCCACAGAAATTATGCAAAAATGTTGCAGAAATTGGCGCCGGTGACATCATATGCAATCACAGTCAGCACAGTAGTGACCGTGTGGTGGGAACGTCCCAATGGCAAGATGGTAACACCCGTTTCCACCATATTTTGTCCTCCCTTAAGTGAGGTGAGAGGAGGCGGTGAAGCATTGCTGTTTTTTTTTTTATAGCTTTGACTCACACTAGGGAGTAAAGATCAGTCCCCGCAACAGTTCAACACTTATTTCCCACAGAAAGCCACACTCACAACAAGTATATTTAAATCTGCACAGTTTACTGACATTTCTTTACACAAGTTCTGGGTGATGAGATCCATCGGAAATCTCTCCCACAGCCGCTCAGGGCCAACAGTTTCACAGACATCATAATTCAGATTTTCAGTTACATTTGTGAGGTCACAGGGTTCATGGAAACACAAACTGGAATATAAAAATCCATGCTGTTAAGGTCAGACCAGTCCCATCTCATCACACTCATAAACTCCCCTGCTGATGTCACACAGACTCGACCTGAGCACGAAACGGTTCAGAGCCGGCCAACGGTTTTGGCACATGGAGCTCTGATTATTGCACGCAGCCCTGACAGGAAATCAAAACAGTCACAAATGAAAATCCAGGACCAGATTCACACCACCTGAAAAACATATTTCTGTTACTTTCTAACAGTAATCCAAATGAAAGTAAATTTAGTTACTGAGAGCTTCTTCTCAGATAAACTCTTCAAATGAATCATGAAACATTTTGGGAAATGTGCTCATTTACTTCTCTTATCACACCTCCAAAGCTCTGTAATTGCCACATTGTAGACCATCCTTTTAATATATACCAGCTTGTTGCTGGGAAAATTGGGATTGAAAAGTATATCCACTAGGGGGAAGATTAGGACCTATTCCATCCCTAGCTGAAACAGAATATCTTCCTTGTGAACTTCTGCTTTTGCACAGTGTAAAAAACTCTAGAAAGTTAAAGTAAGAAACAGCAGCAGCTGACTGTACATAAAAGATGGAAGTAGCCACCAGTGATGTCACCCATTGGTTTGTAGACTACCCTTTTGTTTTCAGATTTTGCCCATCACTTTTTCCATTTCTAAAACTTCACAGGAAGGGCAAGGTGTGGCAGTGTGCACACCTATATAGTATACACAAGGTAGCCACAGTCTAAAGGATGCTCTACTTTATCGTCTATTTTACACGAAATGGGACCATAACTTGCAAAATGAACACCGTGCTGTACGACAGGAGAATTGAAAGTCGAGATTGAGACCATAAACTCATTAGGAAAATATCTACTGAGGTAACAGCTCAAATGAGAATTAGGGTTATTTTCTCATAGACTTCTATAGAATTCTATCAGCGACCGGAAGAGTCGCCCCCTGCTGGCTGTTACAAAGAATGCAGGTTTAAGGCACTTTTCAGACCTGGAGGCTACAGGCATCTTTAAAGTACAGTCTATGGTTTATGAGCCAGACAATCCAGAACTGCATCTTTCTGAACTCACTGGTTATCTGCTGAGTTGCATCTTGCGGATAGGTATGTGGGATTAATTTCTTAGCATGTGCACAAGCTATTCCTCCAAGAATTGCAGCTACGACGCGTACTAGTTTATAGAATATAAGTGGTCAAGAAGGAGTTAGAAGGTGTATCTTTGGACTGAGACAGTCTACCTGTTACTATGTTAAGCTAGGTTAACCATATTAAAATTATTTTAGAAAATAGGAGAATGAGCACATTTCCCTAAATGGTAAACAAGTATTTTGAGAAGAAAAGAAAAAAAAAGAAAAAAAAAATTAAAAACAACAGGAAGTAAAAGTTGTCAACATCTCATGAAAGTCTGTGAATTTTTTTCTAATCTTATTTCCCTTTTTCAAAATTCTCTTTGGTGTGGAAGGTCTGGCCTCAGAGGTTCTGGCAAACCGGCATGGACAGATGAAAGTAACTGAGATGCGTAGTTAGCTAGCTGCATGCTTCACAAATTATTTATAAGTTTCGATTTATTTCTTATGACCTGTAACCAGAACAAACATGGCCAGTTATTTGGCTCTGGTTTAGCTTAGCAAAATTAGATATATGTACAGTATACAACAGAAGTGAGTAAATGTTGAATGTTTCTAAACTGCATCACCTTGCAATAATCAGTAAACAATAGCAGAGTATTTCCTTTAATGAACAATCACAATTAAATGCTTTAGAAAGATTATTCTAGAGTATTTATTGGTAATTTAGTATTAATTTAAATATAGGCTCCAAAATTAAAACTCAATACATCTGTGATTACTGAAACTAAATTGTGTATAACCAGCCTAACCACATGTACCTGGCTATGAAATGAAATGTGAACAGCAGAACATTCTCAGTGTGGGACCTATCGTGTACCCATGTCTTCATCATGGCTCCACATGGAAAAAAAAGTTCAGTAGCAAAAAAAAAAAAAAAAAAACGGTGAAAGTACATTTGCAGCCATAATCAAGTAGACAGTGGGAAGACAGTGCATAATGTCAGCTTCCCTGGATATCATCCAAGATAAAAAAAAAAAAACTTACTTGCTTTTTAGCACAAAACTGCACAATTAAATTTGGTTTAAAGACAAGCCTCATGACAGTTCTTTGCACATGCTTTGGTCAGATGAGACCACAACAAATTTACTCAGCTCAGATGGGACACAGCATGTTTGACATGAACCTGGTCAGGACTACCACAGTGAACGCATGGTCCTGACAGTCAAGCATGGAGGTGGGAGTGTGATATATATGAGGCTGCATGAGTGCAAAAAGGAGTTGGGGAGATGACATTTATAGACGGCCCCATAAATGCCCATGGATATACTAAAATACTGGATGAAAAGATGAAACCCAGTCTGCAGACACTTGGCAGCAGAAGAATATTCCAGTAGAATAAAGTGAAAACTATGACCTGGACAAGTATGCTGCCAGTAGAACACCTTTGGTCTATTTTCAAGAGAAAAATAGAGCAACACATCCACTCCAGCAAAGAGCAGCTGAAAAAATAAATTCCTCTAAAGGACGGCATAACATCTCCTTGATATTTGGTGTCCTCCATATTAAGGAGGATTGAGTTTGACATCTTAAATAGAGGCGGGCATCTGCAGTATTTAAATCACAGTACTGAAAGGTGGATTGAGTTTTGTTGAGTTCCAACTTTGGGGCCTGTATTTTTAATTTACTTAGTTTTTACTGATACATCAGAGCAATTGTACTACTTTTCAGCATAGAAATAGTGCAGTTATTAGGAGGTGATATAGTTTTAATCATTCAACATTTTAGTGATTCTGCACAGGATTGTACTCAGTTCTGTTTCATACTGTAACTGCAGGGCATCTCTTCCTCTGAGTTGTGTTTGTGAAAATAAAAGCTCACACTGTTAAAAGATACAGGACAACAACTTCAGCACTTATAACACTTAAAGCAACCCTGGAAATGTTTGTTCTGTGCTAATCAGGAGTTAGCATGCTAGGTTCAGACTGCAGTAGTAGTGTATGCTAACAGTTGATTGTACAATAACATTTATGTACACACACAAGCTTAGCAGGATGTTGGTGAAAAGCAGAAGTAATCTACTCAAGGCAAAAAAATAAAGGATAAAATATATCAAAACTGCTATGATTATAAAATATACTATAGATTGTCCACAAACCAAAGTTACACGATATCTTTGGCTAATCCCTACTGACAGGTTAGTATCAAACTTTCTCGTTCTTTCATGATCACACACACACACACACACACACACACACACACACACACACACACTCCCACTAGCACTCATATATGGTTTTGAAAAAGAAATCCTCATTGAGTCCAACTGTGAAAACCACCCGTCAGGATTTCAATTCTTTCAAACTCTTCTGGCAAAATATGAAAATAAATGGACATTTTCTCATATTTAACAAAATTGCATTGAACAGTTTCATTATGTGACACATTATTACATCATGACATTAAACCCTGATTAACATTTCTCTGATTACACCGACCGTCCACTTCTCTCAAAGGTGCCTGTAATCATAGTGGCTCATAGCAGCCCTTGTGACAACAAGATAAAGGAAACATGGATATTTGTCATCAGTGTGATCCACAGTATTGACATTGAGGCTCTCTGATCTGTACCTGAATGTCACCACTGTAGATCTGACAGGCTGGATAAAAGTCTCATTTATAGATTAAAAAGTGCCATCGTTTGGTTGAACTTTTGTGATTTTGTAACTAACATCATGTAAAGATATGTACTAAGTGTCATTCACGTTCAGTGGGCACGCTGTGTCAGACGTCCATATTGTATTTTCACACAAATATGTTGAGTCAAGAGTTGCATGAAAATAGTAAAAACCACTGTCATGTTTGTATATTAAATGAAATGGTTAGCTTAGCTTGGCATAAACACTGAAAACGGGGAAACAGCCAGCCTGGTTGTTCCAGCACATAAATGATAGTTATTTTACACTTCAGTTTTTGTACAAGATGCTAATTAGTGAGCTTTTGTCATAATTTCTTTGCATTTGGATAGCGGCAGGCAAGCATTTTTCCGCTGTTTACATTCGTTATGCTAAGCTAAGCCTAAATAACTCTCCGCAAGAAAGATAATATGTGAACATTTCCCAAACTAATTCATGAAATTACAATATGTATTTGTATATTTATGGTATGTGGCACAACAGGCCAGCCTTTATTTGCTAATAGAGCTTCAGCCATTAGCTAATTAATTATTTGATTGAATGAAAATGTTGAGAAACAAATAATCATTTCAGTAATTTTTCGTATAACAATTTACTGATTCCATCTCCTCAAATGTCACGATTTGTTGACCTTCTACATCTTATGTAATAATAAACTGACTGTTGCCAGTTTAAAACATGCACTTTGATGATGCCATTCTGACTTTGCTCATATATTATTTTGACTATATTGTCATTTTTAAAAAAAGAAAATAACCTTCTGAATACTGCCTCAATGTTACCATTTATTCATTGTTGTTGCTTTGTGTGAAAGCTTCAATTCTTTTTCTTTCATTATCAATTGCTATAAAATGTAAAAGAAATAGCAAAAAAAGTTGCCCACAATTTTCCAAAACCCAGGATACCATCTTTGAAATGCACGTTTTAACCAACCAACAGTCCAAAACCTAAAATATATTTTTTTAAAAACCCAGCAGACCCTCACATCTGATTAGCAAATGTTCGTTTATGTTAAATAAAATCCCTAAAATGATTATTTAATTATCAAATAGTTGCAGATTGATTGTCCTCCAATCGAGTGATCAATCAATAGACCAAGCCTTTGCAGCTCTAGAAACAAGTGTTGCAAAATAGAAACTCAGCTGCACACAGTGCTGAATGGAGACTTGTGAGACCTCTCGATAGCGCCTGGTTTATTTACACTCCAAGTCTGTTGTGAGCGCATGGAGATTAAAACTGAAAATCACTGAGGAGAAACCAGTGAATGTGTTGGATTTAGAGGCTGTTTGATCATAAAGGTGCAGAAAACCTCAAATAAGCGACAGTGAGCAGAGTTTTAGAATTTCATAAACTGGACGTTTGATGGCACAGAGACAAAGGCAGTCGACCAGAAAAAGAGAAGGAGACACTTTTCCACAAAGACAGCACAACCACTGGTGTGATATTGATGCCAGTCACAGGCGGTCTGGTGTGTGAAGAATCTGACCGGTCTATCCAGTTAGAATACAGCACTTTAGAGTCCTTTTACTCATACAAATCTGCAGGAAGTCACCTCGGTAACAGGATGTCGCTGGATTAGAGGCTTCTTTGAGACAGTAGTGTTGTTTTACACTCAGCTCAGGTCGAATGAATTCCTCGGGGGTTGGTAAGATTGTCACGCTTTTCTGCAGATAGCTTCTTTCCTTCTTTGCGTCAGATCCATTTGAAGAGCTCTGACACGTCAGCAAAATATTAAACCTTCTTGTCAGACACTAAAAAAAATCACAGCTGAGATCCAGATTCACTAAGATTGAGGTACGAGTCCAATTTATTTTATTTTTGCAATTTAAGTTCAGTTCAGATCTTTCTTTCTGATGACCTGCTCGGTCTGTGTGATGGAATTTTTTTCATTTCAGACTGCATACAAAGCAATGCGAAAGGGATGCTATTTTTGCTAAACCCATGAAGAATCAACACCTACTTTTCTTTTCGCTTTGTATAAAGACTGTGAGTTTTCTTCAGGCTACAGCCACACTGATATATTGTCATACCTTCTGCTATATTTAGCATCCACACCACTGTGGCACTGTAGGACCCCTAAAACAGAGACTTTTAGAAATGCTGCTGCCCCCATTTTATTTTAAAAACTCCAGAAGTGTGTTTTGTGACACGTAGAATTACAGATGCAGATACTCACCTTCACTTTCTGATTGGGTCTAATCAGTCATTATGTGATCATTCCTACGATCATTTTTCTGAAGACCACAGTTTAACCTCATCATTGGTCCAACCACTCAGAGAACTCTCTGATCACTGGGGTTCCCCCATTACTGTTCTTCCTCTGCTGTATTTTCTACAACTAAGCAAACAACTCTTACACCTTTTGTTTACAATGGCATGTGCATGTCTAGACATCCATTTTCAGGTGTGTTAACATGGACAGTCTTAAACAGAGCTAAAACACTTGTCTGGATGGAGATAATTTTTGTTTAAAAAAAAAAAAAAAAAGTATCAGTGTGGATGTGGCTTTAGTCTGTCACCAACTTGTCCGTATAACTCTTGAAAGCTAGAAAACAAGCTCTTGTCAAACTTTCGTCACTTAATTGTCTGAAACGTTTTTGTTCCTCTTGAAAAAGAAACTTGTATTTCAATGAGACAGGGCTGACTGAAATAGTCCTTATTCTTCAACCGATCAATTGTAAGGGGAAAAAAAGTACTGAACTATTGAAGAATATATTGCAGACAAGTTAGCCTGATGGTTTTAGGTGATATGCCATCTTCGTTGTTAAGCTGTGATATGCAAACTGCAGTTTGCAAAGTTTACACTCTGCTTTTAGGCCATTCGTTTAACAAAATGATGCCACACTGATGACTTCTTCAACATGGTGTCAATTAGTTTGGAGCAGAAAATGTTCCGAAAATATTAAATCAGTTGGACCATTAGGTTGAGCCAGCTCAAAGTTGTGAAAATCCGGCGGTGTTCATAGGTAGTCTTATGGTAGTCTTATATTTTCCTGCCACCAAAAAAATGGATTAACGCTGGAAGACTGTTGTTATCGCACTTTTCTCCATATTAAAGTAGCACCAGCAATTGTCTGGCCAATCAGAATCTGGTCAGAAAATAGGATAATGTCGGCCAACCATTCAACCAGTCAACCAGGACCTACAATAAGTCTACCTGATTCAATAAACTAATTAGTCTAGCTAACTATAGTGGTTAGCAAATTATTTAGAAAACAGCAGTCCTACTACAAAATAAGATAATTAGCTTTGGAGCTCATGCTGCATTGACATCATATTGGTATTACTGCCATTACCAGTTTTCTTTTTGTAAATAGCATTCATGTCCAGCTAGGGAATTTAAACTTTTTGGTAAGTGCCTGCGAATGCAAGCAAACATGAATATTTCACGTTGGCTAAATTCTGTTATTGAAGCTGATTAAACACTGAAATAGAATGCTATATTGAACAAAAACTGTATTTTTTAACCCTTCCGGTCAACTTTTTTGTAAAACAACTGTTACATGCGTTTCACCTTTTTAAAATAATGCTCCTGTATTGTCACTATTAATAGTGTTTATAGGAAGCCATTTGCCTGCTAGGTAGTACAAGGTGCCTTTGTTTGTTTTGTTTTGTTGGTGTGTCGTGATTTAGACAGTTGGAATCTGCTGTATTGTGTGAGAAGCAGCAGCACAAGATGATCAGCAGTGGCCATCTTGAGTTGTCCGATGATGTTACAGCTCACAAATTGGTAGCATGAGAATCTTTAAAATCACTACCTTCCTTTCCGCATGACATGACCAGGGCATGATTGCTTTTGACTCAAATTATGTTGCTACTGTGAAAAGTTAAATGAAATGATTCTTTAGTTGTTCAATGACAAGAATGCTTAACAATTATACACGTGAGAATCTTTCCTGTCTTTACCCTCCATCCTACATAATGTGAAAGTAGCATTACCCACTTGCAAGAGACTTCTGAGTAAGTTCGTGAGCTAACTCTCCAGCCAATTTGAAGAGAATTTATGTTTTTTCAAGAGGTGTGATGTAAATTGATGTCTGAAGTCTTTAATGACACCAAGAGATTAGACAACTTTAGCCACGAAAGCACCTTTCTAAACCTCGAATTATTGCAGCTGAACCGCTCTGTTGTCTTCTCTCTTCTCTTTGAAAGAACTCTAATCTATTACAATATTAATCAACATTTGTCTGGCTAAATGTTACAGATTGGGTGGGTCCATGATATTCTGAATTTTGTTTTTCCACTGTATAAGTAAGAGATGAATGGCCATAAGTGGTGTCAGCACAGTTTCATAAACTCATCTTTCTTAGTTGGTCTTTTTAGTACTGCAGTCCACTGTTTTCACCACACAAACCTTTAATGAATCTGGACCTGAGTGATAACTCAGCTTTCCACTGCAGGAACTCAGGGCAACTGTTTACAGGAATGGAAACGACCCTGTAATTGGCCCTTTAAGGCCTTTCTGTTTCCATTGCGGTGTAGGATTTTGCAACTTCAACCACCATGTTAACACCAAAATAATGAGGTTAGAACACGTGCAAAGGTTCCAACCACCCTTAAAGTTCTTGCAGTGCAAAGCAGCGTATAGATTGGAAGTTTCAATCAACTGTTATACCATCAGACAGTAGTAACCGATAGCAGAGGGCTGGGACAGAGCTGACTGTCGCTCTCCACTCGTGTCCCGTGAGTCAGCAGCTCCTCCACTGTCGTCCAATCGTCGAGCAGCTTGCTGTTCCTCAGTCGGTTCTGTTTCATGTGGCTCAGCTCCAGCACCGTCTGAGACGACAGTGACCCCTGAATTCCGCTGGCTGGGTCCTCCCCTCCTCCTCGCCTCTCTCGGTGTTGCCGTGACAACGCCAGGTGACGCCTTCTCTCTGTCCGGCTCCAGTATCGCCCGGCCCATCGACCATCCTCCCCTTCCTCCTCTCCTTCTCTCCCCCCCTCTCCTCGCACCTCCTCATCTGTCGTGACTTCACTGCGTTCCCTGGCCAGTCGATAAGCTCGGGCTCTGAGCAGCTGATTCCTAACAGACTTCTGATTGGACAATCTGGAACGTGGAGATGGTGGCGAGCGAGGGCTACGCTGCGGTGCTCCAAGCGTACTGTAAAATGGGACACAGGAACCTTTGGATTTGCCAGTGTGATTCCCAAGAGTCTGAAAGCCACGCCAGTCCGACGCTCCACTAGAGCCAGATCCTGGACTTTTAGAGAGGGAGTCCTCCTCCCGGCTTCGGCTTGATCTCTGGCTCCTCATTGTGTTTTGATGATTGGTCAGACTGGTTCTGTCGATGCTGAGTTGAGCAGTGGGATGACAGTTACTGGGGTAACTGGCTCTGCTCCTTGGCCCCAGTGTGTTACTACTGTTACCTGGTTGGCTGTTCTGGAGAGGGTTTCTCAGAGTGTTTGGATCCGCCATGTTGGGGTGACTTGCCCTGCGACGCCGTTGTCCTTCACTCAGATCTGTTATGGTCCGACTCCTCCCTGGAGCCTCTGTTGTCCCACTTCCTCCCTGCTGCTGCTGTTCCAACCACAGCGCCCTCCGCTGGCAAGGCTCCGTGCGACAACCTGCAGACAGAAAGAAGTAATCTTGCCTTAAGTTTGTTTTCTGGGTTTTCTCTCTGAAAACGGATTTTTTTTTTTTTTTTTT
>NW_007577743.1:902457-924914 GCF_000690725.1 Stegastes partitus
GGGGGGTCTGAAAGTATTAGTTTTGTGTTGTAGTGTGTTGGCACAACAATTACCTTTGCGAAACCTGATGGTAGCAGTAACACAACATTTCATTGGGTTTTTTTAAAATAAATTGGAAATGGGAAGCCACCATGTTTCCATGTAATTTTCAAGCAAACTTGAAGTGAACTTTTGAAATGTAGCAAATAAGTTCAAAGACATGCAAATTAGTCGTGTTTCCAGTAACTGTTTTGGAGTGGGGAAAAAACAGCTGCGTCGAGCTGTCAAAATGTGCCGGTATGGGCGATGTTATGCATGGGTATAACAAAAAGAGAGTAGAAGAAGCAAGAAACAAAACCAGTTGTTGCTTAAAAATCGTGGTAGAAATAGAAAACGGGTTTTCATCTCCTTTTAAGCACATTAATTGTTTTTTAGAAAATGTAAAAAGGAAAAAAAAAAAACACCTCAAGGAGTCAAAAAAGTCTTTTCACTTTTGTTTTTTTCCTTCAAATTTAAAAAAAAACGTTTGAGGCTGCAAGGTGGCGCGGTGGTTAGCATCGTTGCCTTGCAGCAAGAAGGTCACCGGTTTGTGTCCCAATGAGGACACCTGGGATCTTTCTGCGTGGAGCTTACATTTTCTTCCCTGTGCAGCGTGGATTCTCTCCGGGTTCTCCAGCTTCCTCCCACAAGGTCCAAAAACATGTTGAGGTTAATTGATGATTCTAAATTATCCGTAGGTATAAACATGAGTGTGCTTGGTTGTCTGTCTATAAATGTAGCCCTGCTTATTTTTGTTTTTGTTTTGCTGACCATGCATTTACTACTTATCTGCTATATAAGCAAGCACCTCATATTTTTCATGAACATCTAATACGCCTCTTCACTAAGATTTTTTTGACATTAGGGATGCAGTTGGAGCCAAGTTTGTTGCTTTTTGTAGCTTGAACGCTAGTTTATTATGTGTGTCCAGAAAGCGCACAGTGCCTCTAACAGCAAAGGACACCTTGTTGTGCTTAAGATCACAGCTGCAGGGTAAAATTTTAGGATGTATACCAAGGTAATACCTAAAAGTCTAAATGTCCACTACAAATGCCAAGACTAGTAATTAAACCAAAGTGGATAAAAGCTTATTCTTGCTGACTTTCTTGAAAACCTACAGTAAGTGGCTTTAAATAGATGGTTTATTCTTTTCATAGAGTTTTACTAACCAATAGAGGGTGAGGGTGGTGAACAGTGACGAGGCAAAGTCGGACTCCTCTCAGCTCTGTGGAAGTGAACCGTTGTGGTCGTGCTGTTACCCACAGTGCAGCGGGATGCCTGCGGCCCTCCTGAGTGGGTCATTGGTGTAGTCTCAGGGATAGACTCCAAATCCCAGCGTCCCCTCTGCTCTCGAGGGGAGTGGCCTGAACGGAGGTGGTGAGCTTGTCGGTGAACGTGGCTTCCATGAATCTTGTGCAGCCTCCGGTGTTCCCCAGTGCTGACGCTGTGGAAACCTGAGTCGCTGGGTTCAGAGGAGATCAGGGACTCGGAGGAAGAGGAAGAGCCTTGGGAGGAAGGGGTGTGGCCTGGGAGCGATGACATGGCATCTGTCTCAGCTTCGGAGAATGCAACCCTGTGGTGTGGGCTGTCAGGGCCGCATCCTAACCCACTGTCGAGCTCGCTAAGGGGAAGGTAGCCGAGATGACGATCAGACCTCCAGGAAGGACGATAGTCAGACTAAAGAGAAAGGAAAGAGAAAACAGAAAGGGAATTTTGGCGTGAATGTTTAAAGGAACAGCCTAGTAATCGACCTTTTCAGTCTTTCTGTTTCCATTGCAGTGGAAAATCTGACAGCTTTTACCATGGCATTAACTCCAGTTTGTAGGAAATACAATAATGAAGCTTTTGTTACAGTATGTTAGCCTGTATGGCAAATCTTGTGTCGTCACCCGACTGGATAAGGACATCCAGTGCATAGGGTAGAAACAAAATGCTGCTTGCTCTCCTCTCTAAGCTTTACTAATCAATGCCAGCCCCAACACAACAGTTTTTCAGGGCTGGTCAGAAGTCCCTACCCTAGAGTAGGTATCCTTTCTTTCATTTAAAAACAGCCCTAAATGAAAGAGGTTTTGCAGAGGCAGTTCTCTAGGTTGGAACATGCAAAAAGGTTGAAGAAGCCCTATAACGGATAAAATTTCTTGCATTAGAAAATTAAAAATTAAATTAAGTACCTGTCTGGGGAAATTCTTAGGTGTCATCTCTTCTGCGCTGTAGCAGCCAATCAGACAACTCTCTGAGTTTGGCTGGTATGGCAACATTTCTGGACCCTACAATAGAAACAAAGATCAGAAGAGAAAAGAGTGTAAATCAGTTACTTTTGCAGTGTATAGATGTCCATCCATCTATCCATTCACCCCTCCATCCACCATCCATTCATTCATCCTCATTTTTTGCTTATCCACTAGATTTCTGTAGGATAAGACTAAACAGGACATTCCAGACAACCCTCTGTGAGACAACATTTTCCAGTTTCTCTTGGGGGATCCTAAGGTGTTCCCAGCTCAGATGGAGTATGTAATACCTCCAGCAAGTACAGGTTCTACACTGGCGTCTCCTCCCAGTTTCCCAGAAAACCTCCAAAGTAAAAACATCTAGGAGATCAAATGCCCAAACCAATTTTGCGGGCTCCTTTCGATGCAAAAGAGCTGCGACTTCACTCTGAGCTGTCTACACAGATGTATGAGCTTGTACCCTATCTCTTAGGCATTCTATGAGGGAAACTTATTTCGGCTACTTGTATCTGCAATCTCATTCTTTCAATCACCACCTAGAGCTACCTAGTCTTTGTTCTACTCAGTCTTTGGAGTGGAACAAAGACTGAGTAGTAAATCAAGAGCATTGCCCTCTTGATCAGCTTGTCTTTTACCCCTACGATGCGATACAACGCCTGCATTACTGCTGATGCTACGCCAATCCACCCATCCCACTTGCACTCGATTTTCTTGCCATTCGTGAACAAGACCCCAAGGTACTTAAATTCCTTCACTTGGGAAGTCATTCACTAACCCATAGAATAATAATAATAGAAGAGTGCCATCAAGAGGAAAATAACTCACCTGGTAGTCCAGCCTGTCCAGGTGGTCTAGGCTGTAGGAGACGCTGGGTAGGTAGTTGTTACCTGGGTGCTGCTCATTCTGTGGTCTGGGCAGATAGCCATTTGGTGGATAGACATCAGGTGACATCATCATGTGGCTATTGGCAGGGTATAGGTCAGGTGACACAGTCATGTGACCATAGTAAGGCCTGTGTTGTGGAAGAGATCATGTTTTATGAGAAGATGATGTCAAAGATCATGTTGATTTGCTTGTTGTGCATAAATGGAAAATGGTATGATGAACAACAACCATGATGAACCATGATTGTACTAATGTAAACTCTGCTATGAATATTTAAAGTCTTTCTTCATATGCATAATCCTACCATTTGGTGCAAATGACAGCTGTCCCAGCAGAACAAACTTCCACTTGTGAATATATGTGAGACTTAATATAACATGATACTGACCTTGCAAACTGAACTTGGCCACAAACCCTTAAATAAAAAGTTACATATTGTCTCTTAGAAAACATTGCCCCTCAGTTTCACATATAATGTCGTAGCAGTCTTCTTTAGATACTTTGTTCATGAAAATCTCAAGCCTCTTCTCCCATTCCAAAAGTCTTACCCCGATTCTGCACTTCTACCCTGTTTGAACCTTTGTGACAGTTCTAAGTAAACTTTTACTCTTTGACTCTTTGACATCGAAGTCCTAAAATGTTACCCTGATAATCAATGCCCTGTCAACAAACTCTGGCTATAGTCCTGTCCCAGTTTTCAAAAAATACAAGTCTTAAACCAGTATGTTAACCTATGTCCTAAGTTCCAATCAGTCTTCCAACATTTCATGTCATTCATAAACTTCTACCCTGATCCCAAACTCAAATTTATGCCATTAAATCAACACTTTGCCCCTTTACCAAACACTTTCCCTAGTTTGAACTGATTCACGCCACAATTTTACCTCGATTTAATTTGCCAATCTCAACTTTTTTTTGTGGTGGCATCTATTTACACTCTTATACATCTGTCAACTGGTAAATATTTTGCAAATCTTTACAAAGTGCACAAACTTTATTTCAATCCCTGCTGTTCACTTCAGTCCTAAACGCCGTTCTTCAGTCTGCAGCCTTTTCAAAGCTTCATCTTAATCATAAACCCCTTTCAGACGTCCTCTCCTTTCATCAGTCTGACAGCATCAAATGAACATGTTGGCTTCATGTCTGAATGAGCACCGCTGTCAATTTTACTCTTACTCTTTCAAATCAGACCAAGGGAAAGGTTTTGTCCACATTTCAGCACCAATGTTGTAATATCCATGTTTTGACTAACGTGAGCTGAAGTGGCGTTTCCAGCTGTTTGTAGGCGTCTTTCCTCTGAGTTTATTAAACACCTGCTGGATCAGACAGCAGCTGGATCCATATGAGCGGCAAAAAAAGTTGCAGTCATTTTCACACGTGGAACTTCAGAAGTAGCGTAATTAATTATTTAGCCAAATCATTTTTCCCGATATGGAGACAGGATCGATCAGGATGTAATCGTATGTCACAGTGTACGTTTTTCATCGGAGTCATAGCTGCACTTAGGTCATTTGTTGCATAGCAACCATCACAGCTCCATCACAGTTTCACGTCAATGTTTTATTTTTTTAAATTATGAAAATGTTCTTATTTTGCAGTGTCACGGCAGGATATTTGCAGCAGTGATGTTATTGTACGTATGGATGGTTCCCATAGCAACATATAGAACATGACCTCTCTATCAATAATAATAATAATGACAATGCATTTTATTGTTGTAGTTAGATAAATTGTCATCACACATGGACCAAATTTTAATTGTTACAGAATCATAAATTAACAAGGTCCTTAGTTATTTGGACAGTTTGATAAGCTGCCATTAGTTTAAATATCGTCCTTTGTTATTTGAACATCATTATGTGCTGTAGATCAGTGGTTCTCAAACTTTTTGAGCCACGACCCCCAAGATAACATCAGTTTGTGTTCGTGACTCCCCACTTTGAATTTTTAATATGGTATAATAACTTTGTTGTTCATGCATTAATGCGTTAAAAATTAATGTGTTAATTTTACAGATTAATCTCTTTGCATTAACACATTAGTTTTCTTTTAAATGAATGAATGAATGAATGAATGAAATTTATTTTGAACAAATGAAAGGGGAAAAAAATATAAAAACTAAAGAAAATAATTTTTAAAAAGAGCATTAAGAAAGCAAAAAAGTATAAAAATATCACATAATGAAATCATAATATTAACAGGTCCGAAAAAGGAGTGGGAAGAAGTATACACTTTTAATTTTGATAGCCCTAATACAAATTCATTTGAGAAACGTAGGATTTATTTATTTATTTATTTGTTTATTACAATGATCTGGTGACCCCCTGAAATTATCTTGGGACCCACCCCATGGAGGTCCTGACCAGATCACTGGATGTTCTGCTCAATCTGTAAGACAAACATGGTACCTTGACTCACTCTGGCTGAATGTAGCCGTGAGGATCATTGAAGTGACCAAAGTCTGATGAAGCAGCAACGTTTCATATCACATGTCTGAAATAAGCTTTAGACTGGACCTGCCTTGGTGCACCAGAGTTGGGTGTCATCAGCCTCTGTAACACCAAACTCTTTGCAGCCAGCGGTACCTACCCTGCTCCATAGCCGTCTCCCTGGCCTTCCTCGCCCTCCATCAGTCCCATGGCTCTCAGGGCCTCCCAGTGTCTTTCTGTCGGGACGCCGCACTCAACGGCGCAGTGGGACCGTCGCCTCCTGTGACCCCGCCCTCTTTTCCCCTCCACCTGCATAGTAATTGGTTGGCCATATTCGTCCACAAAGTGCAGCTCCTCTCGGTGTCGGTGATGAGAAGGTTCGTGAGTCTTACCCTGAGGAGAGGGAACGAGAAAAGCTAGGGTAATGCTTTTCTGCAGTTTAAAAAAATACTCATGCAGCACTGAAGTAGGTGTACTTTTACCGTAGCCATTTGGTTCCATCTGTGAGCCTTTATTTTTATGTTTACTCAAAGATTTAGCTTTTAAGAAAAGGTCAGTGACAGGATGATTTAAAGATCTGTGTTGCTCAATATTATCGTGCTTCTGCTGTGAAACTTTGCAGTATTTTCTGCAGTATTGATAAAGGATAGAAGCAGTATGAGTGCACAGTGGAAAAGTGGGAGTTTGGCCTCCAACACAAGGTCAGTCTGTTCTTTTGATCTAACTTTTTTGGCGTGCCTGACTACAATTGTGTTACATAACGTGGCATATGATTCACTCCGTCTTTATATAAAAAGATAAAAATTGAGCCTCTTTGCATAATACCAGGAGAGAAGAGTGTGCAGGTTTCTGTTCCAGCGGATTTCAGTGATTATTTCCTCTCATTATTATTTCCTCTGGCTGTAGGTGTGTTAATTAGTGGAAACAGCTGCTGTAGTGTTGCGTTGGAATCTATGACAAGAGCGTAAGAGTGTTGATGTATTTTCTATCAATAAACACATAAATCAGTATTCATGTGAAGATATGTTTTGACTTTTTGTCATAATTTGGACTTTTTATCTTATATTTTTATTTCCATATCTTACAATTTTAACTTAGGGAATGAAACATAGTTTTTAATCTGATGTTTTTGGCTTTTAGTCATCATTTTTATATTTTATTTCTAAATGTCTGCTATTATGTGAATTACACACCAGACAAACAAATGAATAAATTGGTAGAGTTAAAATGGAGGGAAGATTTTGAAGTTCTGAGTAGGAGCAAAAATTTGTGTATTTGTGAGGTTCTCATATATCATCACACAGTATAAACAAAAAAAAGACGACAGAAAAGGTGAAAAAAAAGCTAATTCAAATCAGTCTTCTAAATTTATCATTTAAAATGCACAAGATGAGAAAAAGCCAAGCATTTCATAGAATGAAAGGCTGCAAGATCTGCCTTTATCTGCTTGTTAAATCTGATGTAGTTGCCATTTCTGGGTCCAAACACTTTCAGATTCCAAAAGCAAACAAGCTATGAGGCACAGTTAAGCTGTTTTCAACTGCAACAACTGCCATTCTGGGCCATTTTGGGGGATAAAAAAAAGTACCTACTCAAGGGTAGGTACTGCTGAGTGGTAGTGCAGGTCACACTGCTGATTGCTCAAACTTAAAAAGGACACTGAGCGCCATTTTTTCTACCCTCATATCCTCTTCCAGCCGCTGTTTTCTGATCTCTGACATTGCCATCAACAATGTCAAATTCACCATATAGGCTAACATAACACACCTCCACTGTTCTGTTGTCTACATGCTCCTAGAATTGAAATTGCGTCCAGTTACTACTATTTATGTACTCTAAGCTGAAAGGGCCAATTCATTCCTGTAAATGCTCAAGCTACCTTGAGTTCCTCTCGTAGTGCAATGGAACGTCACCTAATGCTATTTAGTGAGCAGTGTTCTGCTGGAAACTGGTGGCACACCCATATGTCTAACAGGTGATTTCGGGATGCAGGCTGATTTATTTTTGCAAGCCTCTGGTGATTCCATGAACTTCCACTGAGTGTCTTCTGAATCAGCTAAATTCTGACTTTTGTACAAAAGAGTGAACATGGTCAATGCCCTGAATCCTACCAGTTTGATTAATGATCAGAAAAATTGAGGAAAATCTGAAATATTTCTTCTTCAGTTTTCCATGTTTCTGTATAGTTTACATATTTCCAGGTTCACATGAAAATGGAGATTTTGATGTGCTCTCAGATTTGTGGACACTACTGTATTTTGGCACATGACCACCACCCACTGACCAGGGAAATAACATGACATCAATGGGTGCAGTGCATTTTTCATGTGCATTCACTGTAACAAAAAAACACAGAAAAAAAAAGTGAAACCAGGGAGCAAGGGTGACAGAAAAAAATATGCAAAAAGTGATGGAACACTGTAGCATTCAAAAAAACTGTAAAAGTGCTGAAAATGACAGACAATATCTGCATTGATTTTTTTTTACAGATTTAAATCCAGTAAAACAGTATAATTTCAGACATTGTAAAAGAAAAAAATACAATTTGTGAAGTGCATTTGATGTGGACATTATGTACAGTTTTGGCCTGCTTTGATTTTTGCTTTTGTTTTTTTTACTGTCAACGTTAAATTATATTATTTTTTTTCTGTCATTTTACTATATATTATCTGTGATTTAACAAAAATGGAATATCTGTAAAATAACAACAAGTTATCCAAAAAAATGACAGTTATAAACTGTTAAAAACAAGTTAATTTGTACAGTGTGTGCGTGTACTCATGTGCACGACAAAAGCAAACCAGGGATGCATGAATTTGCTTCATATTGCCACTTGAAGGCAAATTATCCAGCTTTTACACCCCCTTTTTATTTAGTTTTTTTTTCTTTTAATTTAAATAACATTTTAACTGGCGACATCAAGTCACTTATATAATGTAGATATGGTGCATTTAGAGGAAAAGGCATTGAACTAAAGTTCTTTCTAAGAGAGAAGGAAGAATACTGTTAAAGATTTACCGAACAAATTTAAATTCAAGAACATATGGTCTTTGTTATATAAACTAACCATCTAATTTAAAAAAAAATAATACCCTGCAATAGTATAAACCCAATAAAGCCAAGGATTCTCACTGAGCAGCACACTGGCAACAGTGGATCATCTCTCACATTAAAGCTAGAGAGCTGAGACAAAAAAGGGACATAAAGTTCAAAATGCGAGCATGTCACCATTCTGTCATGTCAGAATAAGAAAGGACAGCTCGTGCCCTGAAGGACAGTCAGTCATTAGGGCTGCTGAGTCCAAGTGATGACAGAACTACAGTGTAATGGTGGGGGCTTGTGTTATAACGTCACATGTGAAAGTTGAGATGCAGCCAAGTTAAAGAGACACAGCACGATGTAGGTCAGGATCCAGGCTTCTGTAACCCCCCGGACCAGCACTGGAGTCTCGCAGTGCAAGTCCCGGGGCCACCACACACACACACACACACACACACACACACACACACACAATGCAAACATGGGCACACAAGCACAGATAGACACAGGTTCATACATGTGGAAACTGGCTTCACACATGCAGCAACATGCACACAGTGACACACAGAGCAGTCAGAGAGTGATGTGCTTGTACCCTGGAGAAGTGTGTCGCGCTCCACTGCACTTTGACAGTAACACAGACTGATCCCCCCCGCCCCCCCACCCCCCATCTATCTGTCGCTTTCTCGCACTTGTTTGTGATGCTTTGACTCAATTTTCAGCGAGTCTCAAAGTGCAAAACTCTGCAGAATGCGACACTCTTCAGTCTCAGCACAAAATCCCGTTTAATGGGCAAAAAGGAAAATTTAAAAAAAAAAAAAACTGCACCTGAATACTGGATTTCAGTTGCTGCAATTCAAAATATCAAATACCACTCTAAAAATAAAGATTTCTGACTCTGAATCTGTACTCCCTGTTTTAGAATACTGCACAGTAAGCAAGTTTAGATTGTGTATGATCAGTGAGAGACACAATAACCCCTCTGAACTCAGTTTCTGGGCATGCTCTTTTCTCCCGTCACATTTTCACTCACTATTGACTGATTTGTCACTGCAATATAAAGTCCTGCACTTCTTTGGAAACAGACCAACCATGAACAGAAGAAGAGAGAGCTCAAATGTGTTAATGTAAAATGCTATATATTATAGGAAATAGTTTCTTTAAAAAACTAGAATCAACATATCCAACATTTTCCAAGTGTCCAAAGGTGTTATCAACACTAGAAAAAAAGAGTTACTCTACACGCTTTAGATATTTTACGATTTCCATTTTATGGAAAAATGACACACACAAAGTGGTTTCGTTGAAATGTCACGATTTTAAGCATAGATTTGGTGTTTTCTACCCGAACAGCGTATCACAGATGAGTAGTTCAAGGAACATCGTAAAGTTGATAATCTAACAATTTTTTCTTTATGTCTTTTTATTTTTTTAAATTTCAAACTCGCAAACAGATTTTGGGTTGCAAGGGGCTGAATATTGTCCTGACAGTTTTTGTGGTGGTGATGCTGGTTCAGGTTTACAGGCTGGATCCTCCGTTGAGAAACTCTGCAACAGTGACAGTATACATTTTATTTGCCACAAGCTGGTGGCTCATATATGCCAAACACAGTAACTTTATGCACCAATTACTATTTTTAATAGTGTCCACAAAAGTTTACAAATTCTCACTATGTGACCAAATCAGCATTGATATAATATGTTACAATACTGTGGCACTTTACTCAAATTTTAAGAAGCCTGTTCTGACAGGCTGCTGTGCTGCATAAATACCTTCATGTAATGTTCACACCATCAAATAATCATCTTCAGCCTGGTTTGAAAGCGTTAGCGAATATCTTGTCAAACCTAAAATGAACGACATACTGAGTAGGCTTTTTCAGTAATACATCTTCTTTAAGCCAGAGATCTTTAAATGAACTGGTGTTTTTTTTTTATACTTTTTTCATTTTAGACTATTCGAGCTGACATTCAGAAATATTCAGGAGGAAAATAGACTGTGAGCTATGTGATTTGTGCAAAGTGGAAAGCGAGTCACATTTGCCTTTGTATTATACAAAGAATGTCAGTTTTTATGAAATGATCGGAACAAACTGAAATATTCTGCTGCGAAAATGGTTGCTTTTTCCTCTGATTTCTGCGGTTTATAATTATTAGTCCATATTTGGTCAGTGATTTGAATGAATGAATTTTGCTATTGCTGAACAGGTTGTGCAGGCTGGGCGTAGCTGTGTGCGCTAACTGAGACTTTACAGCTTTGCATGAATAAAATGTACTGTACAATAACCACAGGCAGCACAGCCATTTGCTCGGCGTGCACCACCACCCATTTATGTCAAACTGTCAATCTACATATAGTCACATGAAGCGTCCTGCTCTGCTGCCTCACTTTCAGCCATTCTTGCATCAGACACTAATCACCCAAGTGTAGTTGTCCACTCTCTTTCTTGTTGCATCGCCGTCAGCACAAACATTTACATCAAGCTTTAGCCACCATGATAGAAGATCCCTGTTGATCCACTCCGAGACAAAACGTCAGCTTTCACCAATTTAAGTACTCTCTGCTTGTACATCTACAAATGTGTTCTTTAGTTGAAGCAGTTACTGTGGTTTTGTGATGTTGTCAGGTTGAGTTGCTAAGCATTAATCAGAGGAATCAGGTGGGAATAGGCTCAAAACTGCAGTCGTGCTAGAGAAGAAGTTATGTATAAAGTTAGTGGAAGACGCCACAAATAAACTGATCCAATTGTATAACTCTGCATTTCAATGTCACGCTTTTGTATTTAGATACTACGGCAGCCTTGTGGCTTGATGGAGCAAGTGCCTTTTATTGTCTGATGCATAGTTAGCTCACTAATAGATTAGTTTGTTGTAGTCAATGTACTTGATGCGTCTAAAGTTACTATGACTACTACTACTACACAATACATTTTTACTTAACTTTTATTAAACCAGGCAAGTCACACTAAGGTTAGCAACCTTGTTTAGAAGCAACACCTGCAGGATGGCAGCGCTACAAATTTTAGACAGGACAGCACTGTATCAGGGACACAAATTAACTTAAAAAAATAGGAAAAATGGATAGAATTTCATCCATGCATCCATTGCATCATTTGTATGGGTCTGGGTTGCAGGAGCATCATCTTAAGCAGAGGTACCAAGGCCTCCGTCTTCCCCGCCACTGCCTCCAGCTCTTCAGGGAGGTACCAAAGCATTTCCAAGTAAAGCACCTATGGGGCATTCTAGTGAAATGCCACCTCAGCTGGCTCCTTTCAACAGTTCAAGCAGTGACAGTGACTCCACTCCAAACATCATCCTGATGTCAAAGCTACTTATCTCTAAGGCTGAACCCAGTCACCCTACAGAAGACTCTCATTTTAGCCCCTTGTATCTCATTTCTTCCCGTCACTACCCAGAGTTTATGACCAAAGGTGAGCGTTGGAACAGAATTTTGCCTTCCGGTTCAGCTCCCTCTTTATCACGGTGATCCAGCACAACACCTGCATTAACGCTGACAATGCATCAATCGGTCTGTCCATCTCATGCTCCATTTCAGCGTCACTTGTGAACAAGACCCTGAGATACACTTAAACTCCTTCGCTTGGGGCAGCACCTTACCTCCATCACAGAGGGAGCAATCCACCATTGTTTGACCTGCTGACTCTTATCCCAGTTGTCTGACACCCAGCTGCAAACTGCACACTGAAGGTCATGGTCTGTTGAAGCCAACAGAACCACATTATCTGCAAAAATCAGACATGCAACTCTTGGGCTCCTAAACCAGACTTCCCTTCTCATAGTTACCTTGTACTCCTGCAGGACCTCCCACAGGGGTAACAGTCATAAACCAAGTCCACAAAACAGGTGTGGACTAGATGGTCTAACTTCCATGACCTCCTTAGCAACTCCACAACAGTAAAGAGCTGGTCCAGCACTTCATAGCCAGGACAGACTCAACCCTGCTTCAAGTTAGTTATTATGCCTATCCATAAATGCTGTGACTTAGAAGGAGACAAATCGCATGTTTCCTTTCTGGATGTTTTAATGTCAAAATTTACCACTATTGTGTGTCTTTGAAGCAAACAACCATCAGGAGTCATGTCAGTGTTCCCTTAAAACCCCTGACAGAAGTAGGTAGAGATGTAAATCACCACCTCTGGTCAGAACTTTGTGAATTTCTGAGAGTAGTCTTGAGTTGAGGTGACAAGCTTTGTGTCCAGAGTCCACCTTCAAATCGTCATATGGTCTTTTGGCCTGATTGCCCACTCTTAGCTGGACTAGTTTATTGAGTGTATCTGGAATAGACTCTGTATAAAACAGTATCATCAGCATAAAGATGAAGACGTTGCACATGTAGCAATGCGATTATTAATGTGAAGAGAGAATAAAAGCAGACCAAGCAAAGCACCTTGAGGTATTAAAACAGCTGCTTTTTCTTGAGCAAAAAAGAATGGAAGTCACGTTACTCTTAATATAAGTTGTTAAACACTCTGTAAATTCAGCATATGTGAACAAAATGTTGCAGTTTGGCTTCCATAAATGTTTACTTGTGAGACTGCTATTTAGTGATGCAATCTGTTTTTTGTTCTTTTATTTATTTGTATTTGTGCCTTACTCAGATGTCCAGTTGTAGCTCATCAACATCAGTTTCTCTCAGCCATTGCCTCTTTGTTTTCCCCTCTCTCCTCCATGTTATGTGTAGATTGATATATGTACTGACTGCCTGTGAACATGCTGCATTTCATGTCTTGTGTGTTTATGCAGAGATCAGGTCACCTCAGCAGCCTTCACATCCAGTTATGACCCCCCTTCTCTGTTGCTGCCTGTTTCCACTCAGAGATCCACTTACTGTTCTCCTGCAGCGTGTGTGTTCGTCAGTGTGTGTATGTCCATGTGTGTATGTGCGTGTTTTCCATGCAGTCATTTGATAAGGTGTGTGTTTACAATGCATCGAAGATGAAACCACCTCAGACGTGGGAGATAATCGTATGTTCCAGAGATGAACACGTGCCAGAAAACATTCATCCTGTCACAGATTGTTCAGCTCTGCACCACTAAAAAGCAAGTCGAGCATTTTGATCGTTGAGGCGTTTAGCCAGGAGACGCTGAACGAAAACGTGGCTAAGCTACAAGCTCGGCGCTGACAGCAATTACTGAGATGTGGCATTGCACTGCAACAAGCAGAGAGAAGCATGGAGGAGCACTCAGTAACTGAAACAAACAAACACTTTCCAAGAAAAACTCCCAGCGACAAACGTATCTGTAGAAGTGAAGCTAGAGCACGTCCCTGTTCAGGCTTTGTGCAGATACAATAATAGAGCGATAAAACTAAAGCCTTTCTTTCCCCTTGCACTTCTCCCTCACACACACACACACACACATACATACACAAGTCTTGCTTGCAGGTTTTCATTGTAGAATCAGATACATAGACGAATACGTGTGAGATTAGTTAAGTCTTTATTTAGACCACATAGTGGAGAATACATTGACCTATATTCACTTTTTAACAAAAACACCCACAAAACATTGTTGGCAATGAACTCAACGCTAAATTATGCTAGATCTAGATGAACAATAAACTTCGGTGTATATACTTCAGTATATATATATATATATATATATATGTAGTGTGTCTGTGTTTTGAAAATTGTTGTTCTTGTAAAAATCACAGGCGAAAATGAATCTTCACACGTATTGCATGACTCATCAAAGCCCCTGATTATTTATCATTAACCCTCTGAATTCCAAAATCTACTGGTGAGGTTAACAGAAGTGATTTTAAAAACCAAAATGACACAAACAGAAAAAAAGTCATCAGATTTTTTTACTTTCTTATATTCAGTAAACTACTTTTCTGTAACATGCTTAACATGCTATTTAGTTGAAAAAAAAAGACCAAATCTAAGCTTACAATGCTGATATTTCATCAAAATCACCTTTTCTACATGTCTTATTTGAAAAAAACAAACACCAAAAAAAACCCCCATTTGCACTATATTCAGTAAAAAAAAAAAAAAAAACTTCTGCGCTAGTCAGACTGCCAGACTGTTAGGAAAATAAAACACACTAGAACAGTAAAATAAAGCAGCATGGCAAACAGTATACAAAAGAGCAAGTTGTTGGAGGACACATTCAGGAGTTTAGAGTGGTTTTAAAAATGTGCATGGTAAAACGATTATAGTATGTGGAGTCCCCATTTTGTTTCTCATTACTGTTAACACCTGTGGGCATTTGGAAAAATGTAGCAAATTTAGGAATGTAGGAGCAAAAACGCCCAAAAAGTGCTTGGAGTTCAGAGGGTTTTATGTCCCATCATAAACTTCTTTTCCCAAGTTCAAGTCCTCATATTGGCACTTTTAAAAAAAAAACCACACACTCACAAAACATATGAAATTCAGCAACATGTAACACTGACTAGCAAAATAACATTTGCCAATGCAAAGTGAGCAGAGTTAAATTCATCTCAACGGAATTGAGGCAACTACCAAGGAGAATGAAGGATGCCATTCAAAAACCCAAAGAAATCTCATCTTTGTCTTTTGGTTCTTCCCACTTCAACCACCAAAATGGAAGAGCCGCTTATCACTGGGGTACCCAACAGCCCAAGTTCTCCAACTGCACTCACAGCTCATAGCATGCAATGCAAATGTTTACTTTAATGATGCTATGGACTAGGTCCCGTACAAGCACATTATGAACAGTGTATATTTAAATGTTCTTAATGTTCCTTAGGATTACTTTGGGATGCTTCTAACTAACCGGGGGATGTTGTGTAAAGACTAGGGATGCTATGGGCTAGTTTTTGGATGCTGGTGACCACCCTAAGGATGTCTGGCCTTGGACTGATAGGGTTGACAGTTGCTATCCAAGGGATGGTAGGGACTAGTCTCGGGATAATAGGTGCTGGTCTTGGGATGCTCATCACTATTCAAGGAATGATAGTGACTAGCCCATGAATGCTACAGTCTAGCCTAGGTATAATGGTTGCTAGCCTTGTTGTTAGCAGGGGGTGGTAATGACTAGTCAAGGAATAGGTGCTACAAATTTGCCTAGGGATGATGAGCACTGGCCTAGAGATGCTTGCGACTAGTCAAGATATACTAGTAACTAGCCTAGTATACCTATTGACTACTCTAGCAATGGCAATTGCAGACCTAGTGATATTACAGACTAGCATTGTGATGCCAGTTGTTAGACCAGAAATGCAACTAACCAACTTAGAGATGATAGTTGTATCCTAATGGAGATTGTGGTGCAACAACTTGCTATGCTGTCTTCACATCAGATGCGAATTCATTGGCATGCGTATTCGGGCATCAGGCCCGTATTTGGACACGTGTGTGCACTGAGTTTACTCGCTTCATTCGCGCGTCAAGATTTGTATCTGAATTCGAGTCATTCACATGAACGACGCGATCCAGACGCCTGATCCATGGGATCCCCCAGAGACGCACACATCTCGGGGAATTCCACCACCTTCTCCAGGAGCTGCACCTGGATGACGGCCGCTTCCAGCGCTATTTTCGACTGATCTGGACCCAGTTTGGCGACCTGTTGGAGAGGATCGGTACCAGGATATCCCTCCAATACTAACTACAGGCGCTCGCTGAGATAGAGTGATGTTTTTTCCGTGCCACATACAACAACACGGATGAGCGGCCGCCAGCAGGAGTATGCTGACCACAAGGACGAGGAGCCAGCGGAGGTTTATTCCGCTAGCATTGCGACATCTAGCAGCTCGGCACACTAGCTTGCTAAGTTGAAGGGTGTCATTCTTGTGTGTGAGCTGGAGGAGAGGGACAGCCAGTCTGCTGAGCACTGAGATCTGCCTTGGCCAGTGATGTGGCTACTTATCTCCTGGGGTGAGTAAATCAGTCAGTATTCACAGTGTAGTTGCAAAAACAATGAATGAATCTTGTTCGTAACATCACCAGAGAATCTCAGCGCTGATTGGCCATCGCGACGTGGCAGCTTGCAACAGTTCAGATTTTTCAACTTGCGTGTCTAACGCGAATTTGTTTTAAACGTGCGTAATGCACGTTTAGCGTGGCTAGAATTGTGTCATTCGCGTGAATAACTCGCTTAATTTGCATCAATCGCGCAGCGCTTATCGCGCGAGTTGCGCCACAGGACGTTTACTTGTCGAAGCGCGTCTACACCAGTGACGTGCGGTTAGGGGAGGCAGGCGAGGCAGAGCCTCACTTGCCATCACGGAAAGAAAAACAATATATAATGATAAAATAATTTAAAAGGTTATATTTATTCAGTGATTTGTACTATAAAGTATTTATTTTTTCATTTAGCCTCACCAATTTTGATGATTTTTTTCATTCAAAATCGCTGAATTTTCACAATTTCCTATTCAAATGCACGGAAGAGAAACTGGTGAGGCAGTGGTGAGCTGAGCCTCACCTTGGATTGTGCAGTCCTTCGCTACCTCCGCTGGATGCCATGCAATGCCAGCCTACTGCTGTCTGTATGTTGCCAATAAAATGGTTCAAACACATTCAATATATGAACTGATTTTCCATAGTTCAGCTGATGTACATAATAATGTACAGTGTTTTTTGTTATCAATTGTATGTGTGTAATGCGTTTTGTGTGCTGAGAGAACATAAACGGCTAAGAAGAGGCTCTAGGTGAGGCAGGGGGCGCTCGTGATCCCAGACATTCTTCTTGTGACTTTGCGGCTGCAGAATAAGTGACAGCAAGCTAGACTAGGTACGACATACATTTCCAAGTCAAGTGCAGCGATCCATGTATTTTTTTTCCCCCTCTCGCCCAGTCAGACTTTCAACATGGAGGACTATATTTCTAAGCTTAAACAATTCCCTAAAGTGGTTTTTCAAAGTAACAAATATTTTTGTGCAGAAGGAGCAGTGCATGGACTTTATTTATAAGTACAGATAAGACAGCAATATGTTTTTTTTTGTTTGTTTGTTTGTTTTTAATGAAATGTGCATTTTGTGTGCTACAGTTTGTATGTGTAAAGAATGCAGATATGAAACAACTCATAAACTGCTGCCAATCAAATGGCAAATGAGCTACTCTGTAGAGTGCGTATATTTGTAAATCTGATTGTGATGAAGTCAGTGCCTCACCAGCCTTGAACCTCACCACACATCACTAGTCTTCACATTGACTTTACATGTGAATTATTCGCGCAAATGATTTCTCTCGCGTCTGGTGTGAACACAGCATACTCTGATAAAACTTTGTAGTGCAAAAAACAACATCAGAAGACTAACTGAGTATGATGAAAAAATGGTTGTGATGGTTTAGTCAACCTAGCAAAACATCAGTTCAGAGTAAAATCTCAGACCAGATATCTCCTATGATTGTTGGGAGGGGTAAAAAAGGAATAAATCAGCCCCAAATTTCTGCACTGTGGGCCAGACTTAAAGAGTCTGAGAGGATCTGCAAGTAGAATGGAATAAACTGCCCATATCCAGATGTGTGCCACCTGTGGAGACTGAAACGTAGAAGACTGGAAGCTGCCTGCCAAGGTAGCTTATACAACATCCTAAATTAAAACTCTGAATACTTTAATTTTTCAGTTTTTGATCTTTTGAAAGAGGTTTTCATTTTGTCATGTTTAATTATCAAGGGTAAGCTGTCAGAAAAAAAAGAAAAAATGTGAATCTACAACACGATGAACTGAAGGGTTCTGACCTCTGCATGCAGCTTTTATCTTTTGCTTGCTTTTCTTTCTGCTTCCTCGACCTCTCTGCACACACAGACACACAGATAATAGCCTTTAGCTTTCAGTCATCAGAGCCTTTCCCTCTGCCTTTGTCTGGGTTCACTGGTACTATCTGGGTTAGGGATTTGTGTGTGTATGTGTGTGTCGGCATGTCTACAGCAATTTAGCAGAGAGCAGCCCATCACAGCAACCATCACAGCAACCATCACATCTCATATGTCTATCCTTCTCCTCCTCCTCCTTTTCCTCACACCCGAAACACACCTGCACCACCAGAGGCTTACTCACCTTGGTTCGAGTGAGACGGCAACCCATTCTGCCTTTTCCTTGGACAAGTCAGGAGAGGAAGATGGAGAGGGGTGTAGGTTGGGAAGAAGGAAAATAGGTGAGAAAGAAAGGTGGAGAGATTAAATGAAAGAAAGTGCAGAGGAGAGGAAGGAAAACAAAGGGTTTAAAAGGAGGAGAAAAAGAGGGTGAGAGAATAGAGAATTTGTTGAGGCTCGTCTGTCCACCAGCTCACATCTCCAAACTCTGATAACCCAGTTAATCAGCTGTCATCCTGCACTGCTGACGAAACTACAGTTCCCATGATGCTCAGGTGTAAACAGCAGCAGCAGCAGTCGCTGGGCTGCAGGTCCATCGCGTTAAACCCCTCTCTCTCCTAAATCAGAAACCAACACAGGCGAGTGAATTGCAAGCAACTGCAGCACAGAGAAGGGCGAGCAAGGCAAAGGACGCCACCGACAGAAAGAGAGAGAGCAAGATGAAGGTGTGAGGAGCAGAGCCGTTCTCATCTGGCAATTTCTTCTTCTTTCTTTATTCTCCTGTCGCTCTGTCTCTCTCTCTCTCTGTATCTCTGCTTCTGCCAGCCAATCACAGAGCCTGGATGCAGGAGGAGAGGAAGCGGATGCTCTGATTGGCTGGGGAAGCATCCATTCAGGGTTTTTCTCTCTTTCACCTCTCTTTTCCTCACCCCATCTGTCTCAAAATGCCTTCCTCCCCCCTGCACTTGACCCTCTATTTCTGCACCAATCCGCAACTGATACAGACTTTCTGTGTTTGTGTGTGTGTGCTCAGGTTTGCCAACCTATGTGTCACCATGTGAGCTGAGATTCTCCTCCTAAAATGACACGTGCAATATTCAGTGTGAATCAGTAACGCTGTGTACTGTGGGTACAGGTACACATGCTGTACTGCTGCTGTCCTCACATTAAAAAAAACAACAAAAAAAAAAAAACCCATGAGGCATATCTGCAGCACCTTAATATGACCTGTAGTTTTGTAGTTAAGCTCCCTCTACTGGCTTTTTCAATAAATGCCCCAAAAGAGCCCTCCAGTAGTGCTGGGCGACATAGCTGAAAGATTTACCATGGTAAAATGTTTTCTTTCATTGGACATTGATAATTATTGACCATTTTCAATGCCTTTTTGTATTTTTAAAAATTAATTCATTCTTATTTATATAGAACTTTTTTTTAAAACCACTGGGCGTTTTTTTTTTTTTTTTTTTAGCAAAAAATAAGAGAAATGAGAGAAATATGGCACAGTAACCTGCCTAAAGCAGGCCGTCCTCAAAAACTAAGTGACTGTGTAAGAAAGACAGAGGCCACCAAGGCACCTATGACTTCTCTGAAACCCCTTTTCCACCAAGAAGAACCAGGTGCTAGTTTCATGCTGGTGCTAATTCCAGTTCTTAGTTGGTTCCAATATGGCACCTCCTAAGAACCTGTTTGCTTTTCCATCAGCAAGGAGCCAAGTTAGAGCCACGCCATGCGTCACTGCATACCGAACAACGCTGGAACCACACAGAAGTCCCCAAGGACTCCAGACTAACTTTTTTGACTTGCTGAACATTGTCTTATCGATAGACACTACAATTTACGATGTTCCCTGAACACCCCACATAGCAGGCTGCGGTAGCTGCTGTTGGTGGCTGCAGTGCTCAGACCAGTGTTCGACCAAAGTGACTTTCAAAAGAGTAAACTATGGCGTTCTAATGTCAGATTTGTCCAAGATGAAACCGAGTCATTTTTTTCTTGTATCGTCTTTTCTATGAGCGGAATAAACAGCGCATGTAGGTGTGCGCGCTGTTTCATGAAAAGACCGCATGTCTAAGCGTTAATACCACAGTACACTGAAGTAATAAAAGCACTGTTTTCCACCACTGTGTTGCTGCTGGTCGGACACAGTTGTATTTTCGCGCGCAACAGTTTGTCTAGAACTTCCGTGTGTCTCTAAACTCATTCCAATACATCTGTGATTGGACCAGAGACACAAATCACCGCTTGTGTGTCCCATTCATTGGTCTCGTTGGTCACAATAACCCTGCCCCCAGCCCCTGACGTACTCATTGCTTAGCTCTGGCCCAGCAAAGAGCTAGTGCTTGCTAAGCACCAGTTTTGAGAACCTGGAGCTGGTGCTTAGGTGATAGAAACACAGAGAACTGGTTGCAAGTCAGGCACTGGCACGGAACTAGCACTGGAACCAGTTTGGTGGAAAAGGAGTATGAAGGAGTTACAAACTTCAGTGACTGAGATTCAAGAGACTGCATACACCAATTGGTACCCAGGTTCTTCACCAGTCAAAGCTTTGTGGGACAGTGGAAAAGAGAAAGCCACTGTTTGTTGAATACAATATATCTCAGTTAGAGTTCACTTGAAGGCATGTCAGAAACTGTGATGCCAACTGAAAGTAGAGTCTTTCATCCGATGAGACCAAAACTGAGCTTTTGTTCAACTGACTGACTGCTTTGTTTGGCAGTCACTAAACAACATACGTCATCATGAACACACCAGCCCCACCATGAAGCATGGTGGTGGCAGCATCATGATGTGGAGCTGCTACTCAATGATAGGGCCTGGATGGCTTGTAAAAGCAGATAATAAGATTAATGCAGCAAGTAAATGAAATCCTTAAGAACAACCTGATGCAGTCTACTAGAGCAGCGGTCCCCAACCACCGGGCCGCGGACCAGTACCGGGCCGTGGGTCATTTGGTACCGGGCCGCACAGATAGAATAAAAAAATTTTATTGGTTTATTTTTATTTCCAGCAGAGTCTGCAGGGTGTTTTATTTTGAAACATGACTAGCTCGTCTTCCCGTCACTTCCGTTTGTGCTCGTTTCCCGCACTTGATTGTCAGTTTTTATGCCCGGCTGCTAAACAAAGCCGTCAGTCAACAACAAACATCTCAGGAGAGCTGCTTTGGAAAGTGGGAGAGACTTAATACTGAGACAGGAGAAAAAGTAAACATGTTAAGCAATAAAAATTAATTTTATTTATTTACGAAACTTTTCAATAGAAAAAAAAACAATTATTATTTGTTATGTGTGTAATGACCGGTCCGTAGAAAAAATTCTTGCTTAAAACTGGTCCGTGGTGCAAAAAAGGTTGAAGACCACTGTACTAGAGAACTGTGACTTGGATTTGTTTTCCAGCAAGGCAATAGCCTGAAGCACACAGCCAACGCGACACAGAAATTGTCTAAACACAAAAAGGCAAACATTCTGGAGTAGCCAAGTCAGAGCCCAGACCTCAAACCAATTGTGAATTTGTGGCCAGACTTAAAAGGGCCATTCACTAACACCCTCTGTGCTTCCTGTCAGTTTTGCAGAGAAGAATGGGGTAATATCTACTCTCCACATGTGCAAGTTTGACCTTTTCAAACTGGCTCAGTGCTGTAATTGTGGTCAAAGGTGCACCTACTATATATTTAACTGACATTGCTTTGTAGAAATCAGTCCAAAGTAGTTTGACTTGAAAAAGTAAAAAAATAAATAAAAATAAAAGTCTTACTGCAAAAAAAAAACAAGTTGCACTGACCATGATTCAATGTTAAAAAGCAATTAAAGGGAAAACTTCAAAGAGGAGGGTAAATACTTTTCATATGCACAGTACGTCTATGAGATAATGAGGCTATAGGTTTCACTTGATTTGTTATCTCAGGACACATTTTCCTAATGAGTTTATGGTCTCAGTTGCTAGTTTTAAATCTCATTCAACACTGCATGGTGTTCATTTTGGAAATAATAGTTCTATTAAGAGGAAAATGGACAATTAGGCAAGGCATGTTTTGGGGCCTGGCTACCTTGTGATTGATAGGGAACCTAACAATTTTTTTCTGAGTTGTTCCCTTTTTTTTTTTTTTTTT
>NW_007577743.1:930489-936059 GCF_000690725.1 Stegastes partitus
ATTCTACGGATGTAGTAAGAAAAGTAGGAAATAACTCACTTGGAGTTGATTCCCTGATGTTCATGAGCTCTTCTCTGGTGAAAGAGCTCAGAGTGAAGTGGCATAAAACAGGTTTAAATAAAAAAAGGAGACAAAACAATGCGCACCAACACACCGAGGCGGCCGTCTGCGGCGCCATCTTTGTTCATATAGCTATTATCGTTTATTTGTGGTTAAATATAAGTGCTTTTACTGTGTTGGGGCTACATGCTCGCCGTTACTTTTATTTCTCTATAAACAACTCTGAAAAACAGGACACATGCAGGCGACCGGAACATGTACTGTGATCGCAGCGATGGATGCTCTGAATACTGTAACTGAGAGGTCAGCGGTGGGGAATGCATTCGTAGCTTTGTGAAGCTTTTAGCTAATTCGTCTAGGCTGTCTTTATTAGCTACTAGCCTGGGCTCGCTGCTGCAGTGGCTGCAGTGGCTACAGCAGCAAGTTAAAAAATTCTATTGATTTGGCAGTTGGCATCCAACGTTCAGGTGCATTACCGCCACCTACTGTACAAACAAAAACATAACAGACTGTGTAGGATGGATCTCTTCTGGGTCAATGGCGAGGCAGCATGCCAACGCTAACAGGGTTGCCTAAGCAACGAGCACAAATTTCCCCCAAACACTGCCGGTGTAATAAACACACAAAAAATGCCACAATACAATGTACTCTTTTACACTTATTTCATACTACACATATTATACTTTAACAGTCGCACATTTGTCAGTACTTCAATCTGTCTATTTTAGTTAATTAATACAAAAACACAAGCCTAGTTGTAAACCCCAAGAAGCACTACATATTTCATGGTGTGTCCAATCATGATGCATTGTAATGCTACTGCAAGTTGTAGTTCTTTCTTCCAAATAGCTGTTTCTCCTAAATGGAGGGTGAAATATAAAACTTTAAGTGCATTTACAGGTTTAAATTGATGAGGAACACGTTTTTTGGACTGACTTTACAAATGAAATTGATATGTTGTGTACGTTGTGTGGTATAGTGATCTCTATAGTTATTGGTGTGGACGGGCCATAACAGTAAAACTGGTTAATGCCTGACTGTCGGAAGAAAAGATCGACAAAAGCATCACACTACATGCGCTGTTTGACAGGGAAAAAAATGTGTCACAGACACAAAACATAATTCCAACTGAAATGTATTGGTTTGAATCCGTGCAGCAATAGCTCACTAGGTTGAGCTGGCACGCCCCATATCAGGCAACAGTCCCGATGTGGAGGTCGTGAGTTCGTGTGGCCCTGCGATGGACTGGCGACCTGTCCAGGGTGTCCCCTGCCTTCGCCCTAAGTTGGCTGGGATAGGCTCCAGCCCCCCCGCGACCCTAATGAGGATTAAGCGGTGNGATGTTTCTCTCTTCCAACACACCTGATTCAAATGATCAGCTCATCATCAAGCTCTGCAGAAGCCTGATAACCATCCTGATCATTTGAATCAGGTGTGTTTGAAGAGGGAAACATCTGAAACATGCAGGACTGTGGCCCTCGAGGACCAGGATTTCCCACCCCTGATTTAAAGCAACATTTAAAAGCAAAGGAAAGATGTGCAGAAAAAGGTGTGCAGTAGGAATGTTGTTGTGCGCAGGCACAGAAGGAATAGTACGCAAGTACGGACTTGCCTCCTTGAGTATTGAGAAACGGCCTTGTGTAGACTTGGGACAGCTAGTGTCCCAGAATGCATTTCACACCAACCAGCGATAAAAGCCTAGGAGAAAACTTTCTAAGGCAACACAAGTTTTCTTTGTAACTACTACTGTCATTGTGACACAAACTGTAGTTTTAAGATGATTTTAGGCGAGAAAGTAGTAGTATAAACACATCATTAAATGACAGTTTGGGGTTTCTAATAATATAAATTGTGCTTCTTGCATTTATTCACATATTCAACTTTGTGTTTCCTACTACACTCCCGATCAAAATCTTAAGACCAGTAAAAAAATGTAAATCATTTAGATTTTGCACTGTTGGATCTTCGGAAGGTTCTAAGTAGAGCTTCAAAATGCAAAAAGAAGAAATGGGAACAAGAGACCAAACGTTGTGAGCAGGCAATTTATTGAAAACAACAATTTAAAAACAGGCTGTTCATCAGCTGATCAAAAGTTTAAGACCACAGCTCAAAAAACCCAAAAAAAACTCCTAAAACAGAAATTAAAGTGTCAAAAACTGACTCAGTAATGAGTAGCTCCACCATTATTGTTGAACACTTCAAAAATTCGTTTTGGCATGCTTGATGCAAGTGTTTCCAAAAGGCTAGTGGGAATGTTGCTCCAAGTGGTGAAGATGGCTTCGCAAAGGGCATCCACTGTCTGGAACTGATTTCCATTTTTGTAAACTTCCCTTGCCATCCATCCCCAAATGTTCTCAATTGGATTAAGATCAGGGGAACACGCAGGATGGTCCAAAAGAGTGAGTGAAAAACCCAGTCATTACCACACAGACGAGGGCCCTCAGTCATGAGGGATGCCTGCTGCAACATCTCCACATAGCCAGCTGCTGTTTGACGCCCCTGCACAACCTTGGAGCTCCATTGTTCCATTGAAGGAAAAAGCACCCCAGATCTTGATGGCGCCCCCTCCACTGTGCCGTGTAGAAAACATCTCAGGTGGCATCTCCTTGTCATGCCAGTAACGTTGGAAGCTATCAGGACCATCAAGGTTAAATTTTTTCTCGTCAGAGAATAAAACTTCTACCTTTGAATGTCCCATGTTTGGTGCTCCCTTGCAAAGTCCAAAAGGGCAATTTTGTGGCATTGAAGAAGACGTGACCTTTGAAGACGTTTCTTGTTTTTGAAGCCCTTCCTTCGCAGATGCCATCTGATGGTTATTGGGCTGCAGTCCGCACTACTAATGGCCTTAATTTGGGACGAGGATCGTCCCGTGTCTTGACGGACAGCCATTCGGATCCTCCAGCTCAGCGCCGGTGAGATTTTTTTTAGGTCTACCACTTGATTTTTTTGTTCCATAACCCTGAGGATGTTTTAAGAAATGCAAAATGACTGTCTTACTGCGTCCAACCTCAGCAGCGATGGCACGTTGTGAGAGGCTTTGTTTATGCAGCCCAACAATCCTACCATGTTCAAAGACGGTGAGCTTTTTTTTGCCTTTGCCATCAAGAGATCTTCACAGTGTGATTACTTGACAGGAAGTGACATGGAATCCAAATTTTTTGCACAGATTTAGGCATTTAAATGCTGTGGTCTTAAACTTTTGATCAGCTGATGAACAGCCTATTTGGGTTAAATTGTTGTTTTCAATAATTTGCCTGCTCTAAACTTTTGGTCTCTTGTTCCCATTTCTTCTTTTTGCATTTTGAAGCTCTACTTAGAACCTTCTGAAGATCCAACAGTAAAAAATGCAAATTTGTGCAATTTTTTAACTGGTCTTAAGATTTTGATCAGGAGTGTATCATTCTGTCGTATTGTCTGCAGGTTAAAAGCTTCAGGGTAAAAGGCCCACTGATCCACAAAAACACTTCAAACCCTCAGAGAAAAACTAAATTCAGAAAGACTTTATTGTGACTCTATAATCAATGAAAGAAAATGTGCAAACTACTTGTTGGCAACATTAAAGAGGATCCTTTTAAAATTAATGTTGATAAAAATCATAATTTTTAATTATTATTAATCTTTAATTAATCTTTATGCAGTTATATGCAAAACATCATGAAAGTCAGAGAAATTCAGAAATCACTTTAACCTGAATAATGTAAGACTTTATGAAATTGCTCTATTAATTTGTCAGGATGAATAATTGCTAATTGTTGTGGGGTGATGCACGGTCCTCCTGGGAGAAGAATGAGGTTGATTACAGAAGGGTGAGCGGAAGATGGAGAGATAGAGACAGTTATATAAGGCAAATTAATGCAGATTAATGAAGCTCCAGTGACTCCAGTAAGACCTGAATACACCGATACACATAGACCAACATACGACACAGACACACAGCAATAGATATAAACACAAAGGGGGTCATATATAGAATTCTGTGCAGTAATTTGAGTACATCTGACATGTTCAGGGGTCAAAAGTTATTTTGAAGATGTGTTTATAAAGTGGGCTGCAAGGTGGCGCAGTTGGTTAGCACTGTTGCCTCGCAGCAAGAAGGTTGCCGGTTTGCGTCCCGGTGGGGGCACCGGAATCTTTCTGCGTGGAGTTTGCATGTTCTCCCCGTGCAGCGTGGGTTCTCTCCGGGTTCTCCGGCTTCCTCCCACACAGTCCAAAAACATGTTGAGGTTAATTGGTGATTCTAAATTGTCCGTAGGTGTGAATGTGAGTGTGCTTGGTTGTCTGTCTCGAAGTGTGGCCCTGCGATGGACTGGCGACCTGTCCAGGGTGTCCCCTGCCTTCGCCCTAGGTCGGCTGGGATGGGCTCCAGCCCCCCCGCGACCCTAGTGAGGATTAAGCGGTGTATAGAAAATGGATGGATGGATGTTTATAAAGTGCAATACTATAATTTCCAATCCCATTGACTGGACTATACTGTCTTTTAGCTCTAGTTTTGGTCTCCACCACCTCCTTAGTGGAAATGTCTGGCTGTTTAGGTTCTAAATGGTGGTAGTGTTGTATCACTGTTATGTTAATTTAAAAACATTTGGTGCAGCTTTAACGTTTACAGGAAAAGCCCCTTAATCTGCTTTTTCAGGCTTTCTGTCTCCTTTGTAGGAGCCAACATCTTCAACTGTAACGTTACTGCCGAATGCACCAAAACAGCATACCCATAAAACCCATAAAAATTAGGACCAAGGAGGTTTTTAATGTTAATCAACATGGTGACTTTTATGTTGTAGATGGTAGTTTTAGATGAGATACCTGCTACAGAATGAAAAAATCAAGAAAGCAGAAAAATGGTGCTTGTATCCAGTTTCTTGGCATGTTTTGCTTCTGTCCCCTTCTTACCCACTCTGGATTCATTTTTCACTGCAATATCAACCCAGGCGGCAATTTGCGAAATAGTCACGAAACTTAATCTATTGTTTCATGTCCTGGAACACAATTTGCCCCACTTTTTCATGTTCCCCAGTACGAAACTCAAACTAATACATTTCAATTTGAATTATGTTTCGTGTCTGGGACACGTTTTTTTTCCCCTATTAGACAGCGCGTATACTGTGATGTTTTTGTCGTTCCTTTCTTCTGACAGTCAGGCATTAACCAATTTTACTGTTATGGCCCACCCACACTAATAACTATAGAGATCACTATAAAGATGTGTGCACCCACACTGACCAATGTTGTTGTAAACACATGCGTACAAGCACCGTATTCATTCTAATAGAAAAGACAAGAAATATATCCAGAGCGGGATTGTTCTGAGATCGCTCTGAAAGTGATCCCAATGATATCGTTCATCAGAATCAGAATCAGAATCAGAATCAGTTTTATTGCCAAGTAATTTTTACATCACCAGGAATTTGACTTGGTCCATTGGTGCAAAGAAGCAGAAGAAAATATATTTATATACATATATATACACTTGCTTATGAGCAGTGCAAAATGAGCAGTAGTGCAAGTGACCCTGG
>NW_007577743.1:939654-987711 GCF_000690725.1 Stegastes partitus
ACCTGTCCAGGGTGTCCCCTGCCTTCGCCCTAAGTTGGCTGGGATAGGCTCCAGCCCCCCCGCGACCCTAATGAGGATTAAGCGGTGTATAGATAATGGCTGGATGGATGGTTTGAATTCTGTGCTGGGAAACACAAAAAGTTGGGCAAATCGTGTTCCAGGACACGAAACAATACATTAAGTTTCGTAACAATTTCATGAATTGCCGTGAGACTGGTTTGGCAATATATAGTCCTGCACCTCTATGGAAACAGCACAACCATTGCTAAAATGGAGATATCGAAATAGATATCACTTAAAATGTATAATGTGCAGTTTGACACAGTTATAATGTCACGAATAAAAATGGGAATCACATGTAGCTACAGCATTTTCCAAGAATCCATTCGTGTCAATACTGGAGAAATGTTAACTTTACATTCTATAGATATGGACAGCCTCGACAAACTGCGTCTTCACACTGTAGCCAATGCTACAACAACTCTAGCATTGATACACTTTTGCTGGAATTAAACATCACCCAGTGTCCAAGAGCGTTACTAAAGGCCTTAAATTTTATGTTGCTGTCTGTTAGGGCCTACTGACCTCCAGGGGTCTCCAATGGCCATTTAGCGACAAAGCCTTGAAGAATTCCCAGCTCCTGTTTACTCAAACCTTGTGTTAGAGCTGGAATCTCTTTTAAATTTGTGTTAGACTTTTGGACACAAAACCTTGCAGAACAATTCAGTGTAGGGCACAATCTCCTCTAGAAACAAAGAGAGGAGGGAAGAAGAGCGAGAGAAGAAATGAAGAAAAAGGGAACATGAAAGAAAGACAAACACAAAAGATTGCAAGGAGAGAAAGAGGTATATATAGAGAGAGAGGGCAGCCAGAGGCCACGTCACAGTGAATTGTATTTAGCTCCAGTGATTCTCTCATCCCTCGTCTACTGTTTTGTAACTTTCTCCACTTGTTTTTACTTTTCTAACTGTCTCTTTGTGTCTGACCCAGTCTCTAGCCTCCTCTTTCTCCTCCTTCATCCTACTGCATGCCTTTTTATTTAATGCAAACTCACACAGCCTGCCTGGGGGAAGGTTGTTGGTGTTGTGGCCACCAGAGGCCTGTACAGTGGTGCAGCAGTGGTTCACTGCAGTGGGAGTCTCAGTCCGTCACTGCCCTCTATCGCCCTCTTCATTCCTGCTCTATACCTCTTTCTTTCCATGAAATCTTTATTTTTCTCCCTTAAATTCTTCTTACATTCCCCAGATCTCAACTGGATCAAGCATGTGTGGGATGTGCTGGGCAAACAAGTCAGATCCATTTAAACGAAATTGTAAATTGTACATCCTCGTCAGATGCCTGAACCATCTCAGCTGGCTCCTTTCAGTGGAAAGATGTTCAAGCTGCTCACCCAATTTCTGAGTCCTGCAAGCCTACAGACTATCATGGCAATAGGTGAGGGTTAGAACGTAGACGGACTAGTAAATCGAGAGCTTCTGGCTCAGCTCCGTCTTCACCACGACGGTCAGGTACAGTGCCTGCATCACTGAAGATGTCGCACCCATCCATCTGTCCATCAAACGTTCCATTTCCTTTTCAATGGTGAAGAAGAAGAAGAAGAAGACTTCAAGTCCTTCACTTGGGGCAGCAACTCACTCCCAACCCAGACAGAGCAATTGGTGGGCACCTTGACTTACTGACTCCTGCCATCGCAGACTGGTTCAAGAGTTGTTACCGGCTCTACCAAAGTGCATTTTTTTTACTTTTGAGATTTCTTACGTGGTTTCATTTCAACTAATGTTCAAATGATGCAGTTTCTCAGCAAAAATCAAAGATTAGAGAAAAAGTCTAAAATTGGAAAATAAATTTCAGAACTTCTTTTTTGCTTCTTTCCTAGCTCATTAATCATGTGATAAGCCCTCAGATTTATGTGCTTTCCCTGTATATACACACATCTGGATGAAGTTGTTCAAACTAGCTTCACCTACTGCAGTAACTGCAGACACACTGAGGCTTCACTGTGAGTAATTTAATAATGTCAGACATAAAAAATATATCAATATGAGGGACTAAGCCAGTACTTTAATTGCAACACTTTAACTACCATTTGCTTGTATTAGTATTAAGTATTTTTTTAAGTAGGATTTTTCATGCAAAACTTTTACTTGCAATGCAATAATTTTACATTATGATATTTTACTTAAGTAACGGATCTGAGTACTTCTTCAACCAGTGGCACTCATGAATCATCCCCCTCATCTCAGGAAAAACACAAGATAATTAACCTGTTACTGAGAACTATTACTGCAAGATAATTTCCTTGTGATCTTGAGACTACAGTTATTATTATTTTTTCCAGATAACATGGTATTTTCTACACAATCATAGAACTGGAGTTAATAACCACTATTTCTTGCTGTTGTTTTGAAAGTTGTTGGATCCAACACTGCAATGGAAACAGAACAGCTGAAAAGGCTGAAATGTTTTCACCACCTTTATCAAGGTCCTGCAATGAAAGACGCCTGTTTAGAGGGCAGAAAAATGGCACTTCTTGTCCTCAGCTTTAAGGCCCACACAGCTTTTTTTCAGGGTCGCTCAGAAGTGCCTACTCTGGAATAGGTACTGTTTTCTTCCCTCAAAACAGCAGTTGGAAACAACCTATGCTCAGTATTCTCATCTTATTCTCTATACAAAAAGAGTTTTATCCCAAGTGAGGTGGAGGAAAATACCAGGTTTGGATCAAGAATCAAAATCTAAATAAAGATTTAATTGCATCATATGTTTACAAATCTGTGTTTAGAAGGAGCCAGGCATGTGTTGTCAAAAAGAGAACATATAAGGTTTATTTCTTTATTAATCTTATATACAGACACTTGCAGCAATCTCTGTGAAAATTATTACAGATAATTACGGTAAAGTTGGTAAATCATTAGACGCTGTCCAGTTGTAGTTCCAGTCTGAGAGAATATAAAGTGTACAGTAGATATGTATTTGTGAAAAAAGAAGAAGAAGAAGCAGGGTCGTCAGTTCAAAACACAGTTCAGCAATCATTTCTCCTGCAATTCAACTGTAATAAAATCACAATAAAAACGTCTCCAACTCCTTTTGCTTCCACTCGATCGTAGTATTGTGCTTTTCCACACGAGATGATGCTGTATTTTTAAGTCTCTTTTCTATGAGACAGAAATGCACTGATGCCACCTTCGCCCTGCAGATACAAACGATGCATGGCCCAACGTGAAGAGGCGATCTGTGGGGGCCTGCAGTTTGGTGAGCAGCGTCTCTCCACACCACTTAAATCTTTTTTGGTTTTCAGTACGGAGGAAGTACAGCTCTGTGGATCTGGTGTCATGGGCAGTTGAGTTTGCAGAGCTTAAACACCGAAAGACAAATTATGATATAACAATATTTTTTTGGATGTATTCTTAAGAGACCACTTCAGCACTTCATTATTACTCTTTGATGACATTATTAGCAGAGTGAATCCGCACCACTTAGTAATAAACTGTAGAATTCACTTTGGGAAAACATCGTTTCTTTTTCTTTTCTGAATTTAAGCAGCATTAGGAAATGTATTTGTGCTTACTGGTCAAATTAAGATGTGGAACATTATTAACCTAGCTTAGCACAAAGACTAGAGGTCAAGGGAAACAACTAGTTTTAGATCTCTGAATCAGGTCCGGTGTTGTTCATTTGCTGAGTTTTCATCCAAATGTAGAGCAAAGTTTTCTGTCTGTTTAGTCTGTTTCCATTCACAACTGTTCTGTAAGTAATTAAGGCAATTATTTACATTTATTTGCAGGTAATTTTACTCTTTGAACAACAACTGTTGCCTTATTGACATATGATGATACATTGAGTTTCAAATTACAAATATTTTGGAACATTGTAACTGATTTCTCAGTCACAGAAATACAGAGAGAAGAACAAATTAGCGCTAGCAAGCGCTAGCTGTTGCTTTCTCACAAATTAGCAAACTCAACATGCTGTTCCATATTACATTTTGATCACTTAATGAGAATTTTTTAGTGGAAAAACAAATGTCAAGCAATCACGTTCTGCTCTGAACTAAATTTTGCATACATGCTTTAATCTATCCCAAAAATTCCAGTTCTTATAACACATCTGTGGAAGCTTTCTATTTTCTGTGTTTCCTTCCAGTCAACTGAAAAATCCATCAAAAATCAAAACCTTTTGGGCAAGTTTTGACCATTTGGGAAACTTTTTGTAATTTTGTAACTTTAAGTCCTTCTGAGCAATTTAAACTCATTTTGGAGAAATTGTGTGTGTTTTTTGACACATTTCAAGGCATTTTGGACAAATTTCTTAGCTATTAAACTAATATTGGGCAAACTTCAAGCAATTGTAGACAATTTTATATTTCAAGAAAAACTAATTTGTGTCATTTCAGAAAAAAAGAGAGTAATTTTCGACACACATTTGTTATTTTGAAGAAGCTTTGTAGCTATTTGAACCATTTTTGCAGTTGTTGGTGGGTGTATTGTGAACTTTGGTCAGAACTTAATGCTCCTGATACACTCAGCTAACAGCAACAACAGTCTGAAAGGTTTATACATAAGCAAATAATGATGCTAATTTGAAGGCTGCTATCTGACACCAGTTCTGATGGAGAAGCTCTGCAAAGGAAGTCTTTTTTTTTTTTTCTTTAAGTGGTTGAAAAACCCTTAAAGCACATGAGTTCAATTAGTTTCCTCTTTATGAAAACAGCAATTTTAGTTGTGTAATTTCCTGGCAGTAATATTTAGGTTTTCCCACCAGGTTGAAGCAGGTTTGGCTCACATTATTCGACCCAGATCGCAGCCCAGACTTCATGCAGATGTTGCAGCAGCTGTTTTCTGGTGAATGTGAATTATTAACTGACCTATTTTGCTCTACAGGGGAAACAGTTTGTTACCGCAGGGCGGGTTAACAAGGTAAATGTGCAGTTGATGCAAGAGTGGTGAGGTCATCCTCTTCCTCCTCACAGCCTGAGAGTCAGCATCGCGATCAGGCAGGCAAACAGGACCGAAAGTGACAATACCGAAGCAGCACTCGATACTTTGATGTCCTCGTGTATTTTTCGTGTTACGTCCATCTCCCTTTCTGCCGCCTTGCTAGCTGTAGTTTCCTTTCTTTTCTCCTGCTCTACCTTCTCCTCCTTCTCCTCCTTCTCCTCCTCCACGCTTTCTTTGACCTCTTCATCTTTTCCCAGTGTTGCTGAGGGAGCTACAGGGACTTTGGTAGTGGTGGTCGTTGCTGGGGTGTCTTTAGAGAACCATTTGAAGAGGGTGGTGGGAATACTGGGAGCACTGTCAGTGGTGGCAGGCTGGACAGGGGGGTCGACTCTTGCAGGAGGATTACTTTCTGGAGGCTGGCGGGATGGATCAGCCGTCACTAACTCTTCACCTTCTTCTTCGTCTTCGACCTCTTCCTCCACTGTGTCAGCAACTAGAAATCACAAAAAAAGAAGTACATCAGGATTTTAAAACTGCACCTAAGAGCACCTTTTTATAAAAAAGTCATGTTACAATTTCTCTTGGCGTCTTCAGATGCCTTGATCCTTCAGAAACTTAAAGATATTCAGTTTTTCATACCTAGGCAACTCATTCTGTACATTGCTGCAGCACATTTTCTCGCCTTCTGTCTGATAGTTCTGTTTAAGCTTCTGTCTCTTTAAGTCCTCCATCCTGAGAGTCCATTCTGCTCTGATTGGTCAGCCGGCCCAAGCCATGTAACATTGGTTACGTACCATAGAGCCAGATCAATGAGTATAGGCAGAGAGATGTACCTCCAGTAGAAGTGACTCCAAGGAGAAAATAATGGTGTACAGTGAGGCAGCTGCTAACGCTTTGTTTGAGGGACAAACCCGCCACGAGACATGCAAATGTGTTATATGGTGACATAGATAAGCAACAGAAGAAAAATCAGGATCTCAGACGAAGCATTTCCAGAAACTCCCTTTGTCATTGTCTTGTCATTGAAAAGGGAAACCTAAAAAGCCAAATATGACCTCTTTTAAGTGAATGTGTAGAACAGATAATAGCTAAAATCTTTTGTCTGGTTTAAAGCAAGTAAAAAGATTTTTAAAAATAGATTGCGAAATGGACTGATGGCTGTAGTGGTCAGTACAGTCAACTTACAGCAAGAAGGTTTTGGGTTCAAACCTGCTAGTCAGCTGAGGCTTCTCTGTGTGACCTTTGCATGTTCCCCCATGTTGGCTTTCTCCAAAGACATGCATAGTAGGTTAAATGGTAAGTGTGAGCATGCTTAGGCTTCTGTCTCTATCTCTCACAGGGGATGCACATTATTTCCATCCATTATCTATACACCGCTTAATCCTCACTAGGGTCGCAGCATGTTCGAAAGAATGTTTTCTTCAAAAAAACAAAATCACAAAATGACACAGTTTATCAGCCACAAATGGCAAAAACAGGAGGAAAAGTGCAGTTTGTAGAGGTGGTAAAGTATCCATCCATCCATCATCTATACACTGCTTAATCCTTACTCGGGTCAAGGGTCGCGGGGGCGCTGGAGCCTATCCCAGCTGATTCAGGGCGAAGGCAGGGGACACCCTGGACAGGTCGCCAGTCTATCACAGGGCTACACTTAGGGACAGACAACCAAGCGCACTCACATTCACACCTACGGACAATTTAGAATCACCAATTAACTTCATCATGTTTTTGGACTTGTGGCAGGAAGCCAGAGAACCCGGAGAGAACCCACGCTGCACAGGGACAACATGCAAACTCCACGCAGAAAGATCCCGGTGCCCCCACCGGGACGTAAACCAGCGACCTTCTAACTGCGAGGCAACAGTACTACCAACTGAGCCGCCTTGCAGCCCTGCATATTACCTAATTATTGGTATTTTCTTGTATTTTTTATATTTTTGGATGCTGCTGTAAATTTCCCCTAACGGGGGATCAATAAAGTATTCTGTTCTATTCTATTCTAAAGGCGTTGGTAAACACAGAGCAGCAGGGACAGAGGAGCAAAGAGAGCATGTCCTACCACAGAGGTTGTTTTCACACTTCTGGAGGTTTTCAGGACATCTGGAGCACCAGTCACCTTCAACATACGGCCGCTCGTCTTCATAGTTCCCCCTGAGCACACACACAACGTCACACTGATACAACAACTGCAGCGAGTGTTGCAATCATTATTATAATTAATATTATGTACTTGAATATGTCCTCACTTAAAGTCAAAGACATATACGGTAAACACTGTTCATAGAATATTATTACTGTCCACAAGGGGGAGTGCTTGTTGTACTATTGCAGCAGCAGCAGCAGAAATGGTACTGACGGTGGGTAGTAGTTGCAGACGAGGAAGGAGACTCTCTCCCAGTCCAGTCCCTCCATACTGTTACAGATGTGGAAGGCACAGCCGACTCTGTGTGTGTCTGCCCACACCATCTGAAACACAGACACTTCAAACTGAGGTGTCCACACATACATGAGCATTCCTTGGGCTATTTTAACATTTGACAACTGAGTTAGAATCTCTGGATTAAAAATTGCAGATATCAATAGCATCCTTTTGACTATTTCTCTATATATCTGTAATTACATTTTAGTGGACAGTATTTTTTAGTTCCAGTTTTAGATATCTACAGTGTCGTTCTGACCGGTTTAAACCTAATTTATCACACCTATAAGGACAATGTAGGTATCTTGAAATACAATTATAACTTGTCAGAAATAAACAGTGAAATTTGAAACGAAAGCTATAGATAGTCATAACTGCAGATACAACATCTGCAATTCACATTGTGAATATCTGTAGGTGATTTATAGATTTCTTTAACGAAATACACATGAATGGTAAAAGTGGTGTCATTTGTCCTCGGAAGAATGTCTGGATATCAGAACTGTTCTTTTTGACTAGAAAGAATTGAATTATATGCACTGTATATCAAGTCTAGCTATTAAATGTTAAAGCAACTTGCCATAGCTACAGTTTCATTTTGACCAGTCACAAAGCTAATTCAAGACAGCTTCAATATATCCACATTGTCCCTTCTAGATATCTTAAATTAAGTTTGAACCAGAACTCCTCAGAATGTAATGATGGATATCTTGAGTTAGAGTTTTGGTAAAATGACCCTTCAGATATCTGCAGATACAGTGAAGGCTGCAGCGAGTGTGGGGCAGCTTTCTTTTCAAACATAACATGGCACTGTAACATGAAAAGCTGATTTAAAATTCTACAATTTCATTTCGCAGACGCTTTTATCCAAAGCGATGTACATTTGAGAGCAGATACAACACAAGCAAGGATCTAGTCAGGAGAAAACAATCTAGGTAAGTGCCATAGAACAAGTTTAAGTATGACAGGGTATTTATGCCAATAACAGGCTGTATGGGAGGTAATAGAATTTTTTTTTGTTTGTTTGAGGGTTTTTTAGTTTTCAGTCTGTCAAGTGCAACGGTGTTCAGTGAAGAGCTGGGTCTTGGTTTTTTCTTAAAGATTTACTGCCACGTCAGAGTAGTCTGAGGCTAAAACAAGTCTCTGATGGATGAAGCTCTCATTCTCAACAAACTTGTTGCTGATGAGCTTTCCCTATTTCATAGAATGTTCTAAAAGCAGCCTCCATTACTTTTGCTATCACTGTTTAAATGCTTTGCTCGATCAACATTCAGTGGGAAGCCTTGCGTGCACAACAATGTGGACTTTGGCATAATAAGGTTTAAGATCTGCAACTATTGTGACTGGTTCAAACTGAATGACAGGCAGCACTAACTGTTGTTTTAGCTGCTCAGAATGACATTAAACATATCTATAATGTTAGTTCCAGATAGTTGCACTCCTTTGCATCTGACCTGTGTGTAGTGTCCACACATCTTGTCTTCATCACAGCTGTTGTTCTGAAAGTCGTAGTCCAGGTGTTCTGCACATAACAGAATAGATAGGGGAAGAACACAACTATCAATACCATGCTTTGGAGGTACTCCTTTGCAAGATTTAAAGGTACTAAATATCAAAAATAAAAGCGTGCAATATGTTAGGAAGCATTTAGGGTATATAGATAAAGCTTAGGGGTATTACAAGTATTCATAAGTGCTTCAATACAAGGCAACTGGGTTCCTCCTCTGAAGACATTTAATCTCTCATCTAAGAGGCTTCCTGAGTTCTAATTGACAAACTGCCTGGGGAGGCATGACACAAGGTACGTGTTAATAGTGGTGAAATTGCATGTAAGTCCTTAAGAAAGTCATCTATGTTAAACTAGTACAGCTGGGTCTAAATGGGAGAAGGAGTCTATGACACCACTTAGCAGAATCTTACAGTGCAGTCCTGAGATCCATCCCCAGGCAGTTTTGCCAAATTTAACACCTTGAGTCACAACCAGCCAGAAGCGGCGGCTGTGGCTAAGGTGGTAGAGCGGTTGTCCTCTGACCATAAGGTTGATGGTTCGATCCCCGCCCCCTCCACAGTCGAAGTGTCCTTGGGCAAGACACTGAACCCAAAGTTGCTCCCAATGGCAGGCTAGCGCCTTGCATGGCAGCTCTGTCGCCATTGGTGTATGAATGTGTGTGTGAATGGGTGAATGAGAAACATTGTAAAGCGCTTTGAGTGCCGCAAAGGTAGAAAAGCGCTGTATAACTGCAGACCATTTACCACTTAAGTCATGTTTGTTTATCCATCCATCCATCCATCCATCCATCCATTATCTATGCACTGCTTAATCCTCACTAGGGTCACCCTAGGCACCCTGGACAGGTCGCCAGTCCATCACAGGGCTACACTTAGAGACAGACAACCATGCACACTCACATTCACACCTACGGACAATGTAGAATCACCAATTAACCTCAACATGTTTTTGGACTGTGGGAGGAAGCCGGAGAACCCAGAGAGAACCCACACTGCACAGGGACAACATGCAAACTCCACGCAGAAAGATCACACCGGCGATCTTCTACCTGCAAGGTGATGGCGCTAACCACTGCACCACCTTACAGCCCATGTTTGTTTTTTGTTCTAATTAAATACCTGGGACTCCCAACCCCTCAGAAATGAGGAAGCCTCTTGGATGACAGATCAAATGTCATTATGAACCAAAAAAGTCCAATTGTTTTCTACTGAAGCACTTTACCATGACCTGGACAACTGAAAATCTACATAGACAGTGTTATCAGCTGTCTTGCAAGCATTACAAGCAAAACCACCATTACAGCAGTAGTCTACTGTTTGGTGTTAAGAAATACACACTTCTACAACTCACCCAAGAACCATTTCTCGAGAGCCTCTCTGAGGTCCAGAGGCCCAGTTCCAGCAAACAGGTTTTCCCCGGTGTCCTCCAGCTCTGGATTGTGGTTCCAGATGCATTTAGCAGCGTAGCCCTCTGCAAGCAACTTCAGGCTGGAGTCCCACTTCTGCAGAAAACCAAAGGAAGCTATTGAGAATAAAGTTTGCTGCAAAATTCTGATCATTTACCCCAAGAAAATCCTTTATCCTTCATGGCATTAGAAGGCAGTACTTTCTATAGGTTCAGGACATTTCAGTTTTCAGGGTGTTTATGCTTTCATGGTACTTCAACAGGAGCTCATGGAGCTACAGAAGAAATCCTCTGATTTGTGAGTGACACTGAAAATACTCCCCTGGAATTGTAGAAGTTGATCCACAATAAGAACCAATTTTGTCCTTTCTTGACACATCAGCTGACTGCCAAATCTTCACAGGTGGTGGAAACCGATAGTAACAAAGAGGTGAAAGAACTTTTTGGTCCTTTGAAAACCCGTAGACATTTTGGTGACAATGCAAGTCATATTGTTTTTTCATAGTACGACAAACAATCGCAAAATGAAATTGTTTGTAGTTGCATGGGGGGGGGACAAAACACCACTCCAACTCAAGATCCTACAGCTACACCTTCAATGATGCACCGCTTTCAGTGGTTGTCATCCCATCAAATGGTCTTTGTAACACCCAAGAAAAAGATAGGAAGGCACTACTAAAGGTTTCGTCACTTCTTCAAATGCTTTCACAAGTATACTGATGAACACCATAAAGCAAGAACACAGTTTCCTGATTCTTAGATCCCTTTACCAGAACCCACGCTGCACGGGGAGAACACGCAAATTCCACGCAGAAAGATCCCAGTGCCCCCAGGGTGTGCAAACTGGCAGCCTTCTTGCTGCGAAGCAACAGTGCTACCAACTGCGCCACCTTGCAGCGTCAAAGGGTTGTTCAACAAAATATTAGTTTCCAGGTCCCATCATGCTTGTTTGCTTGTTTTTGTTTGTTTGTTTGTTTGTTTTCTAAAACTATTTCTGTTGAACCAAAATTCAAAAGAAATGTCATGATTTTCATGAAATTTATATTTACTGTTACTTTTGTCAATTTCAACTTATTTCAGTGACAGCTGTTTTTTTCTCCTTCTTTAATGGGAGGATATGAATAAATTTGAGGACGGCTGTACAACCAAGTGTATATGATTTAGGCTCACCATGAGGTATGAACTACTGACCAATCAAACACAGCAGTTCCATATTCTTAATCAGTTGAGGTTTGCTGAAAACAGAAATTAACGTGACATTGTGCCACCCCATTGTAAGAGATGGTCTCGGCCCATCAAAAGTGTCTGACTTCACCACCAAAAGCCAGTTGGTAGATTCAATTTCTATTAAAACTTAAAACAGAAATGAAAACAAACTTCATGTTTACTTTGATAATTAATCTCTACATATAGAACAAAACTGACGTCTCATGCAGAAACACTTTCATGCTTGTAAATGGAGAAAACTGCAAGTATATATTTGTCAGTGAAAACTTTACTGAGATTAAATTGGCTGTTTTATAAGCCTGCTGCACTTTCTCTTCCCTCCCTAAACCTGCTTTTAATTAGCATGATCATTTCATTGTGTAGCTGTTTTAGATTTGTCGATTTACAGCCTGTAAAACCCTCTCGGGGAAAGTGCTCTCTAACAATGCATTTCTTTTGTTAATTTATGTGACAGACCTTATTGATCAACAGACATATTAATGTAAATGTGCCAGAGTTAGCCCTATAGGCTAATTGTTCTCTGCTGTCGCTGGCCAGATTTTAGAACTGTTTGATCATGATTATGGAACATCTTTTGTATCTTGATATTTCCATCCCCAGCACTTTGACTCTGACTTCAGCAGAGTTGTTTTCTGTAGCGTTAGGCTGGGTGCTTGTAAAAAGTCTGTTGACAATGATATGACATTTAATACCATATCAAGGAAATGTGCAAAAGACGGATTTAATTTATTAGCAACACATTGTGTTTAACCCGGACACTCAGTAACCGAGTCAGGAAATCCAAAGATTCTTCATATGAAGTGTTTTATTCTCTCTGTCCTGTTTCCTTTAAACGTAGATAAACCAGGGACACCTAACCTGACCTGACCTCTGACCCTGAACACTCCAGCCGGCCTGTCAGAGGTATGTACAGTATTTCCTTCCCATTATGCCAGTAGATTTACCAGCAGATGTATTTCCCCTTCAAACACTGATCTTGTGAGAGGGTAGACAAAGAGCCAGCTGCATGGATGTCAGACTCAACCCCTAATCAAATAGTACATTACGGCCTTTCTTGTCTCACTTTAAACTCTAAATAAGAAAGTCCAAATGCTTCGACGTGGTAGTCCTCTGATAGTGGAACATGAGGACCAAGGAGAGCCAAACCTACAACTGTTGTTGTGCCACTAAATCTGTATTTTACTATTAACTCACCCATTTGTATTGTATTAGGGCTTGATGTTCAGCATAAATAAGGGCGTGGTTGCTTTGTGCACTTGTAGGACAGACCATGGCCCATCTCAACTCCACGAATGCTCCACATCTTTGTTCATTTCTGGATGAGCAGGAGGAGTCATTTGCTGCCAAGATGGCAACAGTCAGAGCTTAAAATGATGAGTGACAAAGGGGTTTCTGCCCAAAACTCTCTGAATTTTTGTCATGTGACTGTTGTTCACAGCAAAGTCAGTCGAGACATCTCAGTTGTGGTGAGGAGTACAGAGCTTTTTCTTTTTTTTTCTTTTTTTTTGCAGAATGTGGTGCAAATGGAGAATCGTTGATACATTTGAAATGAGACATGTCGAGTAAAGGGATTTTGCTAAAATTTTAAGCAATGATTTTTGTAATTTACTGATGGAGCTGCAGGTGAATGGTAAATGGTGCACAATTATTTATACTTTATTCACCTTAGATTCCAAAACACCAAGCAATGTATTTGTCATTCACCCATTTACACAAACACACACACACACACACACACACTCAAATGGTGGCAGAGCTGAGAGGTGAAATATGTTCAAGAACCATCAGAAAGTTTAAAGTCTAAAATTATTTCTGTTTTTTGGGATTATTATTATATTTTTTAAAAAATGTATATGTGTTTATGTTAACATTACTTTCAGAGGGTAAGCTAAAATTTGATATTGTTATTGCAGATTATCTGAACTTTTTCTGTAACTGTGAACTGTTGCAATTATGGTTGAATGCAAATGCTGTTATTGCTGCTTTGGGTAAAAAATTCCATTATGACTATTTGACTGCTGTCCATTTAAGCTGCAAATCATTGATTATATGTTGTTTTAGGCTGAGATGTACACAGGCCTGTTTTCATGAAAACTATGGATCTATAACAATTTTGTCTGGGTGCCAGATTTGGCCCACGGGCCTCTGCTAGCTTCCCACAAATATTCAATATAGTGAAAAGCTGCCCATGATGATGAGACATCTTTAGTTCAGCCTGTCTCCATCTTGTGGTTTGAGTCACTGTTGCTAAGGAACCAAAAGAATGAACAACAGGACCATGACTGGGAGTTTAATATCTGTGTGTTTGTTTGTCCAGCGATGACACACAACACAAACAATAGTCAGGGGGCTGCTTCACATTCTTTTCTCTCCATGCTGTCTCAACATCTGGCTTGTGTTAAGCTTTCAGGTCATGAAGTAACACACACATACACAAGCACACACACTCTCTCTCTCTGTCATCTCCGTCAACTGTACTGGAGGTCATCCGGTGTGTGAACAGCTGATTGTTTTTCTTTCTCAAATGAATTCAACAATCTTGGTTAACTGCTGTCTGTTTGTAATCTGCAGTCAAAGGTGGAGATTACAGTGCACTTTCTGACATGCATGAAGACAATACAGGTTTTCACCATTTTTAGGATATTGTGGAGCCATAGTAGACTCTACCCTTCTCACACTACTTTCAGACAGTGTTCTACTGGAGCTTCACACCAAGGTTCATGACCACCTACGTAACATTAAGGAACAGCATAGTTGCAGGAATGTAATTTTTCTTGCAGAGCTATTTGTTTGTTAGGCACATACACTTAATTAATTTTGCTAACTTTATTGTACTTGAAGTATGAAGTTTTTTTTAACTAGGAAAGTAGCAATAGTCTTGGTGCAGGATTCAGTATTGGCAGATATTAAACATTAAATAACTCTGATCGAAAAAAAAGAAAGAAAAAACTGAATCAGGACATCCCTGTATTTTATTCAACTGGTGGCCTTAATTTATTTTTCTCACAGATCGACTTGCTAATTTGCTGGAGTCACTTCTTGTGGCAGGCATAGGGAGCATGGCACTGTCCCTTGTATTGGGTATCTGCAAGCAGCAACAGTCACGAGACAGCATTCCATGTAGCATCACGCTATCAATATCGGGACCTTTGTTAAACCTTGAATATATTTCTTCTCAGACGCACCCATGGACAAATGCTGAAATCCCCACCCTCACCCCAACCGGTCGAGGCAGATGGCCACCCTCCCTGAACCTGGTTCTGTCCGAGGTTTTTCGTTCCTTCCCTATAAAGGGGAGTTTTTTTCTGGGTTCTTCCCACTGTCGTCAAGTGCTGTTGAAAGGGAATCAAAAGGGAACTTTGTGATTTAAAAATTCTAAGGTCTTCACCTTACCATGGGAAGTGCTATGAGATGACATGTTTTGAATTGCCCACAGCCCTCAAACATGCTGAGGTTAATTGGTGGTTCTAAATTGTCCGTAGGTATGAATGTGAGTGAGCTTGGTTGTTTGTCTCTAGCCCTGTGATAGACCAGGGTGTCCCCTGCCTTCACCTTGAGTTGGCTGGGATATGCTCCAACCCCCTGCGACCCTAATGAGGATTAGGTGGTGTATAGATAATGGATGGATGGATCTTTTGAATTGGTCTTATATACGAGGTGCTTCAGAAAAGCTTCAGGACTGGTGTCACAAAAGATGTATTTTAAATACAAACTACAAACTACAAATTTTCCCCTTCGAAGTAATCTCCCTGGAGTCTAATGCACTTTCCCAGCCCTCTCCATACATTCCTGGAAGGATTCTTCCGAGATCCTCCACAGCTCCGTCATCCCATCTTGATGTCGTCCACGTCTTCAAAACGGGCCCCTTTGATGACCCCCTTGAGCTTGGGGAAGAGGAAAAAATCCCACGGAGCCAGGTGGGGTGAGTAGGGAGGTTGCTCCAGCACGGCGATGTTCTTCTCAGCCAGGAACTGTCGGATGCTCAGGGCATTGTGAGCAGGCCAGTTGTCATGGTGAAGCAGCCACAACTTGTCCTGCCAGAACTCTCGCCTCTTCTTGCGCACTGAACGAAGCAAACACTGCAGGATCTCTTTGTAGACATGCTGGTTGATCGTCTGAAGGGGAATACTCCTAATTTATAGTTTGGGTTTAAAATCTATCTTTTTATATATCTTTTGTGACACACCTTGTAAATAAAATTGAATTGGACTGAATTGAATTATATTAAAACCATTCATTGCTGTTATTAGACCAATGTTATTTTCAATATCCACGAGTATGTCAGGGTCCATGTGACATAAATTTTATCTCATTAAGTCTGTGGGAGTTTGTGCAGACCCCTCAACAGACATCTTCGTGCAGCTCAAATTTGTGTCTGCGCAACAGCCATGCTACCAGGAAAATGGTGTGTACGCAACGAATATGTAGATATGACCGAGCACGCATGGATGAAATGGATTCCTCCAAGTGTACTCCCAAAGACTTCAAAAACAGTTAAATTGTTAAAAACAACTACATGTCCACGGTGTCCTCAGGTGTCTGTGTGCATGTCAACAAAAGGGTATGATCAAGGTAGAATTCAAGGCAAACAACATTTCACTTTGTTGAATTGCACACAAGATCTCTTTTAAGTCACTCCTTAAAACACATTTTTATCAGAGAGCTTTCCATGGTTTTATTTAAATTTTAAGTTATGTTTTATAGCTTCTTGTTCTGTTTTGTGTGCTTTCTATTTTTCTGTGTGCTTATTTTATTTCAATTTTATATTTATTTTATTGAAAAGCACTTTATAAAGTGTTTTGAAAAGTGCTCTATAAATAAAGTTTATCATTATTATCATTATTATTATTATTATTATTATTATTATTATTATAAAAGATCACACAACAAAAGGGATTTATCATGTGCTGTGAATTCGTTTCCAAGGGTCGAGCTTTCAAGGCAGGAATCTATTGCCCTGAGGCGTTATAAGGGACAACATTAAAACTACCTTAACTGTGGCATGATTGCATGTGTTTTAAAACCTTTCTATATTTGCTATATTCTATTTTTTCTATTTTTCTTTTTTTCTATTTTCATACGTTTTTCTATGTTCATGTTGCACCATGGGGCCTCTGAGTGTTGCAATTTTAGTTCTCTGTATGTTGTACTTATGGCAAAACTGACAATAAAGCTGACTTGGCTTGACTTGACTTTCTATCAAGTGGTCTGAGTGGTTTTACAGTTATACCAGTTTTATCTGAACTGTTTAGACTGGTTTAACTTTTTTTTTTTTTCTTTAACTTTTGTCTCTGGTCAGACTGACTTCACTGTAGCTATTTTTCTATGAACTGATGGAATTACTTTCACATTTTTAATAGTTTGCCTGAACTGGTCAGACGGGTTTCATTTGTTTAATTTAAACAGAATGGTCTTGTTTGCTTGCTTTTCAGTTTAATGTGAACTACTCAGATTGTTTTTAATCCGAATCACCCAAACTGGTTTCCTTAGTCGGTGCAGCGTACACCAGTTGTGTCTGAACTGGTATAGCTGGTTTCCTCAGTTTTTCTGTTTTCCTTGACCTGGTCGCTCTGTTTCGTGCTGCTGGTTTTTCTTTTATTTGAATCTGAACTGGTTTGTCTGAGTCCAGGTTTCTGGACACCTTATGTGACTGGAATGGTCCTACTAACATTTTACAGATGCCTTTTCTTGCCAAAAAAAATTGAAATCTGTCCTCTGCAATTTCCTCCCAGTTTAGCACACTGACCTCCCTCTTCTTCCACTTATATTCGTCTCATTTTGCTCCTTAATTTATGCAGATTTTGCAAGCTACTTCCCTATTTCTCTCACTTTCTGGGTCTTTCATTGTCTCCTTCCGTTGTTTCCTGTCTTTGTCTTCATCCTCCATCCTCTGGGCATTAATTCATTCACTACCTAATTTTCATTTCTCTCTGTGTAAACATTCTTCAGCTCTTTCCCAACACTCTTCCTCCTATGTTGCTCAATCCCGATGGTTGACTCCCTCGCTTTTTGTCTTCCAGGGTGATTTCCCTGCTATGTTCCTCATCTTGTTATTAACTGGAGGGAAACACCCGTCTGTTCCTGGAACCCAGGCCTCAATTTACTCTGGCGCTTTTTTATTGTGCTTACCTCATGAAATGCGATGGGCCTGATCCGCTAACCTGTGTTTTGTGTTGATGCGGTGAATCAGAGAGAATTTGGGACAGTTGCAGCCGTAAGCAAATGATAATAAGAAGAAGTAGAATGAAGAGTTAATAAGGCTACAAATAAATAAGAGTCTGCATGCTAGCAGCTCTGTGAGGCTTTGCTTTAACTCGCAGCAGTGCTCTGAGCCAAACATTCAGGCTTTTTCACAGGTTTTAGGCAAAAGCAAAATGATTAGAATTAAAACTAAGAATATTGCCTTTTAAAACTGGTTAAAATACAGTTTTGTTAATTCGGATTTATTTGTTATTAACAGGCTTTCTTTTTTTTAAATCAAATTATTAAAAATAACAGGAAAATGCAGAAATTTATTTCAAAGAAGGTAACACAGACCTATTCCCCCTACTGTAGGCGAACTGATCATGCTTACTGTTGTGCTTACTGTTCTGATCCAGGAAAAAACCTGCTGAGATGCCGGCGGCTTTGATAAAATTGCAGTATGTGATGCCCTGGGAATGAGAATGGGTTGAATAACCTCTTGACTGTGAGCTGACTCAAAGTCTGCACATTCTCTCCATACTTTTACAAAGTCTTGAGTTCAGTCAGGAACATCAGACATATTGCACTGACCTCCTTACTACAAGTAGCTACAACATGAGCCGCGTTGTTCACACACTCGCCTGCTAACTGCACGATTAGGAAGTATATTGATATTTTGCATCATCCCTGACAGACATAAACATCTTCATTAATAGAATATCTTTCACCTTTGCAGAAGCTGCTGTTACTGTTTCTTAATGGCAGAAAATCTGCATTTAATTTTTACCTTGCAGACACGCCGTGCACAAACAGGTTTGCAGGTGACTAAGAGAAGCCATCACACTCACAAAAACGTATCGTGAAAAGAAGTAAGAAAGCATTTCAGTGCAAAAATCATTTAAGCAGTCGTTTCTTTTACATTCAGTTAATGTTGGGTGAAACGCAACTGAGATGTCACAGGAAAAGTAAGAGAAATTGTATTTTGTCTCTTCATGATGAAATATGAAAACACAAACTGGTGGTTCTGATTAGGAGCAAGATGCCAGGGCTTCTACTGGCATCTCTTCCTCTCAACAGTTTTAAAAACAGCCTGCTGGGGATGTTTCAACTGGTATGTGACTAATCTGTACCAATGTGAAAAAATGGCAGTAGCGCATGTATGGAAGCTGTCATGTTTCTACGTGTATATTTAACCAACTGCATTTCAATCAGTTTTTAGGCATTTCTTTTCTCCTGACACATTTCTACTCACTGTGATCTTCATTTTTCACTGGAATATAAAGTCCTGTATTTCTATGGAAGAAACAAAACCATGACTAGAAACAGAGAGAACTCATGCATGTCTTATGTGCAGTATGGCACTGATGCCAAGAACTTGAATCAACATGTGCAACTTTTTAAAAATGCCCACAGATGATAGCATTACTGGAGAAAAATGGTGATATTAGATACCATAGATATTTAACTATATACATTTTACCACGGGCTACAAGGTGGCTCGGTGGTTAGCACCATGGCCTCACAGGTAGAAGATCTTTCTGCGTGGAGTTTGCATGTTCTCCCTGTGCAGTGTGGATTCTCTCTGGGTTTCCGGCTTCCTCCCGCAGTCCAGAAACATGTTGAGGTTAACTAGTGATTCTAAATTGTCCGTAGGTGTGAATGTGAGTGTGCTTGGTTGTCTGTCCCTAAGTGTAGCCCTGTGATAGACTGGTTACCTGTCCAGGGTGTCCCCTGCCTTCACTCTAAGTCAGCTGGGATAGGCTCCAGCCCCCCCGCGACCCTAGTGAGGATTGAGCAGTGCATAGATGATGGATGGATGGATACTTTACCACCTCTACAAACTGCACTTTTCCTCCTGTTTTTGCCGTTTGTGGCTGATAAACTGTGTCATTTTGTTTTCTAAAGAAAACATTCTTTCGAACATGCCGGTTTTGGGATTCAGAGGGTTAATCAGCCCCCAGCTCCTCTCCTTTCCAATGAAAAATATAAAAAAACATCCTGCCGGCCCCAACCTGCCTCAACGTTCCCAAACTACTACAGCAATTTTATCTGATATTTAGTCAACCTAGAAATCCTGCTGACACACGCAAACTGTTCTGAGGTTAGAAGCAGCACTTCAACAAAACTGTGAAATAAGTGACATAACAGCAGCAACACAACTTCTCTGTCAGGTGAAGACATAATTTTACATTTTGTGATGCTCATTGAAACATCTTCCAGAGGCTTTGGTGATCATCTGACCCTTCAGCTCTTGTAGCACCACCAGCAGGCTGGCAGTGAAACATCTTAAATACATATATTGCATGAACTTTGGCACATTTGGACACTGCTTTTCTACTAATAATGAATTGCAGCAGTTGAACCCCCTGACATTTCCTCTTGTAATCAGGTCAACATGGCCACTACAGACTGTATAGCTTGAAAACAATTTCATGTCACAGCTGGCTTTCTCTTACACAACAACACACAACACGTGTCACTTTCCTATTTATTTTGTATACTATTTTTAATTTTTAATTTTTATTTTTATATATATAATACAAATTGCACAGTCCCATTCTATATATAGAAAGTAAACTCTAATTGTGATTTATCTCCAACTTTAAAAACAATCAAATACTTTTTGTATGTTACTGAGCATTTTTGTTGCAATTAGAGTAAGAACAGAGGCAAAAACTGAAAATAAGCTAGTCTGATGCATAAATAACAAGCTGGGATATGAGATTCTTGCCCAAGTTAAGAGTTAAAATGACCCTTTTAGTGATTTTATATTTAGTTTTATACTGTAGTCTGTTGTGATATAATTAGCCTTTAAATGAGCTTTAGAATATATATTTGAAAAGAAATTAGACATTGTTAAGGTGGGCGTCTTATTCCAGTTTCCCTTATGTATAATATTTTGGTAATTTCATTGTATTTATGTGTATAGGTACCAAAAAGATAACACACTTTTGGAGCGCAGTGTATGTAATAATCGGCGTCCATAAAGTGCTATCTGAACAGGGCCAGCTGCCAAAAACCACTTAATTCCCACTAAGAAGACAAGAACTCCTGCCAAGCTCTAATCCAAGACTTACTACATTCATATGCAGGGCCACAAAGAGCCAAGAAAAGACCAAAAAAATGGCAGAAAAATGGAAGATCAAGACATTGCTGAAGCAGTTCCATCATGAAAACATGGGGCGCAGACCTCAGATACAAACAAGGATAATTAGAACAAGACAAAGCAAGAACAAGACAAACACCACTAACCAGAGCCAAAGATTTCATGTGTGCTTGTGTTCTGGGATCATTTGACAAAAAGGAACACAAACAGAGGAAACAGGGGAAGATAACGAGACATGAACTGAGAATATTAGGAAATTAGGATAATTTTTGTGATTAACTGGAGATATGAGAGAATGTAAACGAACACATGGGACCAGGCAGTTGTATTTGTGCTTCACCTTTCCTCGTCTCCTCCTTCCTCTTTTCTTACTGCAGCCTCTGATCTGAACTCAATCCTGCTGACTCTGCACTAATAGACACCCAACACCTTTTAAACAGGATTAAGGAAACTCAAAAAGCCATTTTTTGGGCGTGCTGTCAATGCTCCAATTATCCCACCATGCAAGAACTGGAGGCGCCACTCAAGGCTGGAAACCAATAGCATAAATTGCGGACAGTGACAAGACGTCTCCAAGAACATCTTCATAAAAAACAAAAATGCATCTGAGTTGAAGCTTCTTATGTTCCCTTTGTTGAAGGTTTCTAAGTTCCACCACATTGTTATTACTTTCAAAAGTAGATGTATGGGAAATTACTGTCAGTAGTTACGAAAATAACAAAGTCTGACACTCAAAAATGCTTTTAAATGAGTTGTTTGTGCTAGCCTCTTAGGTTCTTCCTTATTCCATTGACTGCCACAGTCAATCTTTGCTGTGGACGATCACTGGTGTGTTCATTTATGGATGAAGGACCTGAGCCTGCACTAATGCAAATTAAAATGTATGTTATGTTCTTGTACATTAACGTTCAAAACTGTAAAGTCTAGCATAAATAGCAGACTACACAGTGCACAGTGGTACGGTGCCATTAGGACCTGACTTTGGAGTAGACATTAGGGGGATTTGATAACTATGACTATCCATCGGCGCTGTTCCTGGAGGCTTCATATCTACAGACAGCAGTTGTCCAGATAGAGTCATAGATACCAGTCAGCCTGTTCTCATTTTCAAGTTACCACATACTGCTGTTTTGTAAAAACTGCTGGTATCTCAGATATGAGCAAAAGGTGGTGTTGGTACTGCCCGTGTGGATATACAACACCAGCAGACCAAAGTGTCTCCAGTTTAATCCTCTGAACACCAAAATCTGCCACAGGATTTGAAAGCTATCTTTTCAAAAAGGCATCTAAATTATATTATTTGTCAGAGCCAATAACTGTGAAAACTGAAAGAATCATTGGATGTTTCACTTTCAGCGAGTTTCAGATCAACAAACCTATAGTGTGTAGAGTCACCATTTTTTCCCCCAGTATGTTAAACACCTGTTGACACTTGGAAAAATGTTGTACATTTTGATTCCAGGTTTTGTCAATTGTTGCAGAGTAAAAAAATCTAACTTGTGTCCAACTGCAGAGAAAACATTCTTATGTTCTCGCCATTTCTTCTTCTACTTCAGTGAAAAATGAACCCACTGCGAATAAAAATGTGACTACAAAAAAAGGGCAAAAAAAGAGAGAGAAGTGGGTCATTCCACCGCAATTCACCAATTTATTTTTTTATTTTTATTTTTTTAAAGTTCATGTCTGAGCAGGGCTGCAAGGTGGTGCGATGGTTAGCATCATTGCCTCGCAGCTAGAAGGTTGCCGGTTTGCGGCCCAGTGAGGACACCCAGGATCTTTCTGCATGGAGTTTGCATGTTCTCCCCATGCAGCGTGGGTTCTCTCTGGGTTCTCCGGCTTCCTCCCACACAGTCCAACAACATGTTGAGGTTAATAGGTGATTCTGAATTTTCCATCGGTGTGAATGCGAGTGTGCTTGGTTGTCTGACTCTTAGTGTAGCCCTGTGATAGACTGGCGACCTGTCCAGGGTGTCCCCTGCCTTTGCCCTAAGTCAGCTGGGATAGGCTCCAGCTCCCCCGCAACCCTAATGAGAATTAAGTGGTGTATAGAAAATGGATGGATGGACGTCTTACCAGCTCATATTTGTCAGATTTTTTTGTTTTGTGCATGCATATGTTATTAAGGAAAACATGTAGAATTTTTAGTAACAGGTGTCACTTTTTTAGTTAAAAATACATGTCGATTTTTGTTCATTTTCTTCACGCAATCTATGGATTGATCAAAATTTTGTTGAAAAACATCAAAACTTAACAATATGACTTAACAGTTGTGGGAAGGGGATTACAATCACTTTAAACCCATCTCTCTGCTGTCTGCTGCTTACTTTTCTTCTTCTTCTTGTATTTCTGCCTTCTTATTTCCCTGCTCCATCTGTTGCTCTAATCTCCAAGTACAGTAAAGATCTGATATATAGTCAGTTAAAAATAAATAAATACAGCTAGCCACTGTAGGTTTTTTTTTTAAATCATACATACAGGAGAAAAAAAGATATATTTGTTGGGGACTATTTTCAGCAGCGAATTATTCCTCCAGGACCTAAAGCATCGTTTCATGCTGAAATTTGGAGATATCAGTTCACCCTGATACAATGAAACTGAGTGGTTGTTGTTGCTGCCAATGCAAGACAATCAGATTAGTAACACTCAACAGCAGCATGTTTTTCAGAGCACAATGATGAGTCTGTGTTGTCTTGAGGCCTGCGGATTACTCAGCATGAACCTCACTGTCACTGAAAACGTCTGCTGTTCCCTTAAAGTGGAAAAACTTTACATCATGAGAGCTGCTTGTCACCGCCTCCGCCCAAATCTTTCCGACATTGGAGTGAGGGATGATGTTCCGAAACAGACGTTCACGTCTCTTGTTTGTTTGGCAACGCCTGATGGTTACTAATCGTCCTCCCTGATCTTGTGCATCATATGGAACATTTTAGAATTTTTTAATGACCACTGTTTCTATCAGGCTATTTTCCACTGCGAGAACTTGCAAGCCATCTTAAGTTGGCCCAGACCTTCGCGTGAGCTCCAACTGCAAGACACCAACCTGTAGACCCATTTTTAATGGACAAAAATGAGAACAAAATACCAACTCTAGGGTCAACACTTCTTGACGACCGTATTGCTCAAACTTGGAGAAGCCAGCAAGTGCCATATTCTCTGTCCTCTCAATGTCCTAGTAGCAATCTTCTCCTCTCCAATATCACTATCAACAACAGAAAATTCACCAACAAACCCCCATTGTTCAATTTCCTATGTGCCTATAGAATCAGAAATACATCCAGTAACTGCTATTTGCCATTGTTCTGTTGAGCTAATGCCATGGACAACAGAAAGGCTGAAGCGCTGATTTCGGGGCTGTTCCTGTAATGCCATGTTGCACCTACTTGAGTTCTTGCTGTGAAATGCCGCCTATTGTTGTTCTATGATGTTGCATTTAATTCCCGTCCATGTGTCCTGGAAGAGGTATCCTATCCCTGATTGTCTCCCTGATGTTTTTTGGAGTTTCCTTATCTGAATTGATGGACAGAGGGTGTTGCATCCTGAACCGACTGTGAAGCCCCTTGAGGCAAATTTGTGATTTATGATAACCACCTCCTGATGATCAATTTAACAAGTGGTTAAACTGTGCCTAAATATAATTGGGAAAAGAATTTTGTTCTATTGGAAAATAATTTCTCTTACAGAGGATTGTGCAACATCATGAATGTTGTCTAGAAAGATGGTCTGTCTTATGTAAAGTATATCTCCTCCCTTTCTGTAATGTTTCACCTTTTCACTCCACCTCCAAAACAACTATTTCATCAGTGCATTGTGCAAACTGGTACTTTTCAACTTCTACCCAGCCCTTACTGCAATCATAGACAGATAATCGTTTGCTCTTGCATTGCATGGAGATATAGATACATGTGAGATGTCAGATTGGATATTTTACAGTCATCTTTACTACGGACTACACAGGAGTGGTGACATATTTACTGCTCAAAACCACAAGTTCCTCCGCCAAAAACACATTATCAGTGTGTTAGGTTGTGTGCTACATGTTGTAGATTTTATTTTTAGTTCCAACACAGTTCAAAGATAGTTCAGAACCAAAGAAGTCTGCAAATCTTGTCCAGAGATTTAATGTTTTATTGATCTTTCTGTTTATATTCTAATCCATATTTCCACAGCAGTAATTGAAGCTTTCTACCATTTGATGCCAGCAAAACATGACATCTATTTGCTGTACAAATATTTATTTGATGTTTTGAAGGTTTTATGGTCAAGACCTACAACCAGAATAAGGATGGAATTGATGTTTGCGTCATACTACAATGGCAATTAAAACCTTTAATCATTTTATGCCAATGTACATGCATTTATTTGATGTCTTTGGGGGGTTTATGGTCAAGACTTCCATCTCAATATAAAAAATGGAAAAGAAGCCCTTCAATTTAGTTTTTTTTAGGGGTTAAAAGCCTCTTAAACACAATTTGAACTCAAATATACAACTTCTTCAGCATCATTCAGCTGTTGAATGGCAATTTTATGCACACAAACGTGGCATATATTGATTATATTCTAATGAACATACATTAATTTGATGTTTTTTAGATGGGTTATGATCATGACCTTATTCTCGAGCTAAACTTCCATCCATCCACTATCTATACACTATCCCAGTCTATCACAGGGCTACACTTAGAGTCAGACAACCAAGCACACTCACATTCACACCTACGGACAATTTAGGATCACCAATTAACCTCAGCATGTTTTTGGACCTTGTGGGAGGAAGCCGGAGAACCCGGAGAGAACCCACGCTGCACGGGGAAAACATGCAAACTCCTCACAGAAAGATCCCGGTGCCCCCACTGGGACGCGAACTGGCGACCTTCTTGCTGCGAGACAACAGCGCTAACAACTGCACCGCCTTGCAGCCCCGAGCTAAACTTTTTACTTGCAAAATGTACAAAGATCCGAAAATGTTCCTCTTTTATGGGGGTTGAAAAACTAGGCTTGCATTGTCGTCATTGTACAATGGCAGTTGAAAACCTTTACTGTTTTATCACTACAATGCATGATGTATATGCATTGTATTCTAATGTACACACATGGAAAAAATTGTTGGTACCCCTCGGTTAATGAAAGAAAAACCCACAACAGTCACAGAAAAAACTTGAATCTGACAAAAGTAATAATAAATAAAAATTCTATAAAAATTAACCAACTAAAATCAGACATTGCTTTTGAACTGTGGTTTCACAGAATTATTTAAAAAAAATAAATTTATGAAACAGGCCTGGACAAAAATGATGGTACCCTGAACTTAATATTTGTTGCAAAACCTTTTGAGGCAATCACTGCAATCAAACGATTTCTGTAACTGTCAACGAGACTTGCACATCTCAGCAAGCATTTTGGCCCACTCCTCATGAGCAGACCGCTCCAGTTGTCTCAGGTTTTCATTATCCTGTTGCAAGACCCATGACCTGCGACTGAGACCAAGCTTTCTCACACTGGGCAGCACATTTCTCTCTAGAATACCTTGATAGTCTTGAGATTTCATTGTAGCCTGCACAGATTCAAGACACCCTGTGCCAGATGCAGCAAAGCAGCCTCAGAACATAACAGAGCCTCCTCCATGTTTCACAGTAGGGACAGTGTTCTTTTCTTGATATGCTTCATTGTCTGTGAACATAGAGCTGATGTGCCTTGCCAAAAAATTCCAGTTTTGTCTTGTCTGTCCAAAGGACATTCTCCCAGAAGCTTTGTGGCTTGTCAACATGCAGTTTGGCAAATTCCAGTCTGGCTTTTTTATGATTTGTTTTCAACAATGGTGTCCTCCTTGGTCGTCTACCATGAAGTCCACTTTGGCTCAAACAATGACAGATGGTGCGATCTGACACTGATGTACCTTGACCTTGGAGTTCACCTTTAATGTCTTTAGAGGTTGTTCTGGGCTCTTTTGTTACGATTCGTATTATCCGTCTCTTCGATTTGTTATCAATGTTCCTCCTGCGGCCACGTCCAGGGAGGTTGGCTACAGTCCCATGGATCTTAAATTTCTGAATAATATGTGCAACTGTAGTCACAGGAACATCAAGCTGCTTGGAGATGGTCTTATAGCCTTTACCTTTAACATGCTTGTATATACTTTTCTTTCTAATCTCCTGAGACAACTCTCTCCTTTGCTTCCTCTGGTCCATGTTTAGTGTGGTACACACCATGTCACCAAACAGCACAGTGACAACTTGTAACCCTATAAATAGGCCAACTGACAGACTACAAGTTTGTAGACACCTGTGATGCTAATTAGAGGACACACCTTGATTGAACATGTCCCTATGGTCGCATTATTTATAGTCTTTTCTAGGGGTACAATCATTAAAAAAAAAATAAATAAAAAAAAAATTATAATTACTTTTGTCAGATTCAATTTATTTCTGTGACCATTGTGGGTTTTTCTTTCATTAACCGAGGGGTACCAACAATTTTGTCCAAGTGTGTAGATGTATTTATGTGATGTTTGGAGAAAAATTTATGTACAGCACTCCCAAGCTAAAACAAAGTGGGCCAGAAGTCATTACGCTGTCCTTCTATCAGGGATTACAATCCTCCTAAACCCTGCTTGAACGCTAAACAACTTGTGTTAGCATCATTCTGCGATGTCAAGCAAAGCTTTTAATTACTTTTTAGCCTCTAAAAGCTTCTAAAACACAATTTAAACCACAAAACATAGCACTGTTAAAACCTTGTGTTAACATACAGGTAAGTTTAATCATATTTCTACAGGATACGAGACAGTCGGCAGAATGATATAGCAAAATAAAGAACCAGGGCCAATCGAACAATCGAAGGGAATTGATTGATCAGTGTCTTTTGACAAAGAATTGTTATGTGAAAAGACGATATACACTGAAATTACACAGAAAATCAGGGGCGTATACGTCTCCTGCCTACATTTTTTGCAGCTGTCGTCAAGGACAGAAGTGTCATGTCAGTGGATGATAGTGTGACATCTGACATTTAGCTTGTGAAATCAATAACCCTCTCCTTATGTTGCTTCATGGCAGTTTGGGATGATGTTAATGCCCCGCAGGCGTCTTACCAGAGGCAGCATGGCTGAGGCACTGGGTGAAACCTGCCCTCTGTAGTGGTTATGAAGCTCCACCAGCAGCTCCTCCTGCTCCTCGCTCAAATAGCTCCAGGCTCCAGGAACCACCAGGGCCCCCAGGAGCAGCCATGCCCACAGAGGAGCTCCCCTCGGCGTGCAGCGACAACGACCGGATTCCCTCCTCGGCCTGGAGCTCCACGAGGCTCCGTCCTGGCTAGTCCATGGGGTTAAGGCACCCCGCTGGGTGGTGACCCCCTGGAGCTTTGAGAGGCTCCGCTGGTGCATGATGGGAAATGGAGTGCTGCGGGATGTATCCTCAAGTGGTCAATCCAGGGTCCAGCAAAGAGTGTGCGTGTTAAAGAGTGTGTGTGTTAGGCTGATCAACAACTGTGATTACTTGTGTGTGCGTGCATGTGTGTGTGTCTGTGTGAACAATAGGCCTGTTGTCTTTGTGTGTGTGGGTGTGTGTGTTTAAGTAAGTGTGTGTTCCCTCCTCAGTGCCTCTCAGCTCTGCCGATCTCTGTGTTTCTGACCCGGCTTTAAGAGGGAGAGGATCCTCCCCTACACACTCACACTGAAACACACTCGCATGGGCCTATATCTTTGTGAGGACGCTGTTGACATAATGGGTCCCTGAGCCCCTTAATTTGGCTTCAACCCGAACTTACACAAACCACGATTTAACCCACAAACAGCCATTTGAAAGTCTGTCCTAAAATGAGGGCCAAACACAACATCCCCAGCCCAAAGGATCCACACAAAGATCAATACACACACATACCCACACCACAATTCGCACACTGCGCCGACTGGTACGCACAACAAACACCCCCCCACCCCAATCCTCTTACTCACCATATTCTCAATGTTGATCTCTTTCTTCCTCCTCCTCCTCTTCTCTCCCTCTTTCTTTTTCTATCTCTCTTCAGCTTTATAATGGCAAGTCTATCTGAACACAAACAACAAAACAACCCCATATGTATATCTACCCTCTGAACCCCAAGCAGTTTCTGAGCTTCTTTTTTCCTTTTTTACTCACTGTGGGCTCATTTTTCATTGCAATGTCAAGTCCTGCACCTCTGTGGAAACTGCACAACCAGGACTAGAAGAAGAGAGAGCTCAAAAATGTCTTCTATACAGTATGACACAGAAGCCAGAAATCATTTAAAGAAAAAAAAGCAGAATTTCGTTGATCATTAACTGTACAACACTGGAATGAACATGTACAACATGTTCTTGAAGTGCCATGGGGGATTTTGGGTACATGAATAAAGCCTGCCTCTACATGCTATAGATATTCAACCATTTAAATTTTGACAACCTTCACAAACCCAACCGTTTTTCATGCCACTCAGATCACATCACATTACCTAGGTATTTCACCATGCTGAATGTATCTTCAAAATTTGCTGACAACTTGCTTTTCTGATTACTGTTTTGAGCCATGCTGTATTTATTTTATTAGTCCACTACTTTCCTGTTAGTCTTGTTGTTTCCTCTCTGCTCTGTGTAAATACAGCCTGCAGCTGACCTGAAAACTGTCTGGGCTTTTGTCACGTGACTGTAGGTCACAGCTGAGTCAGTCATGGCTTCGCAATTGTGCTGAGAATTGATCTTTTTTAATTTTAGGAACTTTTTAAATGAGATTTTAATTGATTAACATAGTAGTTTTGATGAAGTATCATAATTTTAAATTTATATTGAGTTAATTTCCTGATTGAACTGAAAGTAAAACATGATCACAAACATCAACTTCCAACAGTTGTTGCTTTCTTTTTTACGGTTTCTGACAGCAACAACTGCACCTGAATTATCACTGGTGACTAGCATGGACTGTAGTCCAGTTAAAAGCTGCTTATAGTGTTCATCCATTGTTGGGTGTTGTTTTGGTGGCACTTGGATGACCAAAGGCATGTTAGGCACGAGTCAATAAGCTAGTTTGCCCTGCAGGAACTTGCAGGCAGTTTTCGGGGTGCTCCAGCCATTTTGCATGTTCCAGCTGCTAGAAAATCTTTCTGGGTTCTTTTGAGGAGGAGAAAAAAGTGCATTCTCAGGAGTAAAAAACTGCTGTCCATGCATCAAGACTGATTATAGAGGACAGCAAGTGAAGAGTTCATTTGCAAAAACAGATAACTCCATCTTCAAACCTTTAGAAAACCCACTTTTCCATCATCTACTTGAGACAATATCAATCAAACTAAAGTTATCCCTATTTTTGTCACGTCATTTCTACTGAACCAGATCCACTCAACTTCAGTTTGATTGATATTATCTCAAACAAACAACAATAAAAAATTCTGAAAATCTACAAAAATAGAATTATCTGTTTTTGCAAATGAACTCTTCAAGTACATTTTTTCTGCCCTCTCGATTTGTCCTCGTCCAGTAGCAGTCTTCTCTCTAACATTGTCATCTTTAACATCAGATTCACCATATAGGATAAAATACCAAACCTCTAAAGTTCGTTTTCCTTCATGCTGACAGGACTGGAGTTACATCCAGCAACTTCTATTTGTCACTGCATTGATGCATTCCGATTTAGTGTTGTTGGATACCACATCAGGATGGAAACAAAGGCTGAAAAGGTAAATTACAGGGCCGTTTTTCTAAACGTTAGCACCAACTCACCCTGAATTCCTACAGTGGAAAGATACTATATATTCTAGTCAATGTTTGGTTGAAATTAGGGTCTAATTGCTACTTGGTTAGAATGTGCTAATCATAAACAGACGTTACTTTTTGGTGCTGCAATGACAGCACATCTTCGGAAGGACGCTTCCAACACACGATAAAAGAATTACAAACAAATCATCAAAGAAAGACAAATATATGAAAAGAAAAGACATAGTTTAACAAGTTTCTTTCTCCTCTTTTCTCTTCATTTATTCATCTCTCTTTCTCCCTTGTTATCTCTGTTTCTCCCCCCTCTCTCTCTCCCTCACCAATCAATGAAAAGTTTGTTGAAATGTGGAGAAGTCTGGTATGGAATCACACTGAGTCATTCACCAGCTGATCCTGATACAGTTCGTGACTCATGTACATTTGTGTCTCCTCTGTTGTGGTGTGAGGGGCCACTCATCTCTAAATCACTTTTCTGGTTTAGATAATTATTGCTTCATACAGTCTTCATTTCCAATTTTTGCTGTCCCACAAGAGGAAATGTTTATTATATTCTTCTTATTTTCAGCGTGGCAACATAAAAACACAAAAACAAAAACACGGCAGGATTTTATTTGATGTTGGAGAGTTTTGATGACAACAACTCTGCAGATGAAAATTAATCCGAGGCCCCTGATGAGCAAGGAGTTAGTTCATGTGCTGCTCATTGTTCCGATCTTTTCAACGCAGAACCAGAGCATGACAATGACAGCAAAATACGTCCAGTTGTATAATCATATAAGAATTTGGGATTGATGAGGAACTTTATAGTCCCTCAGCTGCTTTGACACTGCTGCTATAAGCACACAAGTAATGATCCAGTCCAAATTTCCAGCTAGTGAACCCAGACGATCTTACAAACTGTAAGCATTTAGCTGGCACAATTTCCAAAAAGCTCTCCATCTACGCGGTACAAATTAAATGTTCCAAAATTGCACCTATAAAAGCAAAAGCAATGGACAAACCAAATTTTGCCACAAGTCTACTCGTGCAGCGATGCACTGCTGCTATTGCTCCTCCCTAACTTACAACACTTCCTGGACGTCCAGTTCTGACTGCTTGCTGATGCACATTTGCGATTTCACAATAGGCCTCAAATGTTAACATAGCGCGAACTTCAAATTATGACCTAACCTTCATGTGGAGGATCATCACTGGGGTGGGTCTGGGGCTCTGACCCAGAGAGCAAACCTCAGTTTTTAATGGATGCACAGCAGCCTCCAAGACCTAAAGAAGGTGCAGGTTCAGTGGCATGTGGGTGCCCAGTGCAGGGATTGCGCACAAGTTTTTTGGTGACAACACAATTGTCACTCTCCTCCTGCCATGCTCTGCAGATTTGACCCTTATACCTGCTCCCTTCAAGTTAAAGGGTCACCGTTTTGATGCAGTGGAACAGATTTAGTGTCCATCACATATGGCCTTAATCCTTTTCAGGACTTTTGAGGTCTTTTGGACCCCAGGCCATTTGGTTTAGGTGACAGGTATTGTTTTGTTTATTATTTTTGAAGATTTTTTTTCAATATAAAAAGAGGGACATTTGTCATGCATTTGGAACCAAAGGTATGACAACTTATCAGAAAAAAAATATTTAATAGTATAAAAGTCTATAATGAATACCAACAAATATTTTGGACATATTCTTTGTTGGGGTCTAATGGACCTCGAAAGACCTTCTACGTATGGCAACATGAAAGTCCTGAATAAGGTTAAAGAAAAGGACTTCCAGGGGCACTACAGTTGTTGCAGGAGCACTGGGAGCAGTGTATGGCAGCACAGAGAGAATACTTCAAATAGGATGGAAGCCAAATATAAAATCAGGCGTGGAAAATACAATGATTTATCATCCTGGCCAATAGTTTCATCCAAACCTATTAAACACAAACTGCCATGCAATAAATGTGAAAACACAGTTCTATTCCAAGAACCAATTCCAAGCGTTCTCCCTCTCTGGCTCATAAACAGCCTGTTGTACCTTGATGATGGAGTTCTTTTGGCCTCCGTTGGTCTCCTGCAGCTACTGTGCATCTTCTGGTACACAATAGTCTGCAGCCACCTGGGAGTCTTGTTGTCGTGTAAAAACAGCCTCAACACTGGTCACCCATCAGATACAACAAAGCAAGGCACTCCTAGCGGTACTCCTGTGACAGACTTCTCAGTTACATCGCCCAACCCTAGCACCTCGTTACAATTTGTTCAGAATCAGAGCTCGGCTGATATTTCAGACAAAAAGACTGAAAACAGTAGAGCTTTGTACAATAATCAGGCTGCCATGAGTATCTGAGTATGTGACTGTGAATAGTGATCACTGTTCTGACAGATTTAGGTTTGGTGTCACTGTGAGAAGTGACAGCAGCTGTTTGCAACACAAGATCATAGACACAAGAAATATATCCGACTGACCTGACTAATAAACTATAAATGTTTGGAACATATGAAAAATGACAACAACATATGCATGCTTGGTATTATTAATATCACATAGTTTACTATCATTTTATTATATGTCTCAGTCAGCCTTAGTGACTTGTTGCTAGCAACTCAAGGTATGTGATAAACCATTAGATCCAATACTGGATTTGATTCCAGAGGCTCATGTTCTCTTGCAGTTTTCAGTTTTAATGGAGCAAAGTAAAATCCTGACTTTTGCATCTGTTTCATGGCCAACTTCAGCTACATCCACTCTGTTTTCAGAAATGGAAAACCCCACTTTTTCTTACTTCAGTCTTTAGTTACAGTCATGTTTATTTGTCATTGATATGATTTTAGTTTTCTTTTAAAATGTCTGTTTTGGCTTTGATAAAAACATGATTTGCTTACATGATATTTGTTACTTGCGTTCCTTATCTGCTCATAAAGACAGTTGAAACTCAGTTTGTCAGCTTTCATGCTCAAGGATGCTTTTGTCATAACTGTCTTACTCTTGTTATTGTTGTTTCCCAGCAACCTTTAAAAACCGGCATCAGAGGAAGAACATTTGAAAATCTGTGATCAATGAGGAGAAAGAATCACATCATGCAGAGGGAGGAGCCACAGCTGTCACATCTGTAAGTAACAACAAACAGAAAAGGACCCAGGGGATGGTAAACTGGGGCCCTGCAATGCTTCGACACTGACACGTCTGAGGGAGTGCAGAAAGCTACAGCAGAAAACTGTCACGCATTAAAATTGAGGAAGCTTTAAAGTTAAGATAAGATTAGGTTTAGGAAAAGAATGTTAGTCATTTTAGCGTCCTCTGAAGTGATGGAAACATATAGTCTGCAGCACAGATGTAATTAGAGCCTGTAACTGGTGGTGCAAAAGCTGTGTTTTCATTGTTTCAGCCAAGAACATCACATCATAACACACACCCAGCTGTACCCACAGGCTCACATTTCACTGTACAGCACAACCCATTCCTCTGTGTGTGTGCTGAAGGAAGCACAGGGGTTGAATGTATGAAACTGAATCCTGTGGGGTCACCGTTTGTTGCATAACACCAACCTTATGTTGACAGTCTGCAGGGAGACACGGCACATGTGCGTCCCGACCTCACTGTCACGAAGATAAACTCGGTTTTGACATGAGAGGGTTGAAAATACATTAAATGTGGGTTTAACTCAACAAGTTACTGTGTACCCGCCGCAGGAGGTGTGCAACAATAAATCACAGTTTAGTAAATAACTGACTCTCTCATGATGTGACAGGGCTATGGTACAGGCGTGGTGAGGTTTACAGACTTGCCACGCATGAAGTATCACCTCATGCTGGAGTGAAAAGGAGGACTGAAAGGGATTAAATGCAGGTCAAGAGTGTTATAGGAAATTCACAGATCCCTCTTGACATGACATTGGTCAATCATTTGCGCTTGGAGATATTTTTCTTGTAGGTGGGTGAAGGCAAAAGGAATGTATCAGGGACTATGATTGGGTGAACTCTTAGTTAGTATTATCACTTTTTTTTACCTGGCAAAAAAACCTCTTAAGCATAGGCTTAAGTTTTGCAAAATCTGTCAAAGTCAAACGCTGTCGCCAGCTTTTTTTGTATTTTGCAGTAACAAATCATTGTAGTGTACTTTTTTGTTTTCTACCTTTTGCTACGCAAAATGCATACAGGTTGGTAGGTCTGGGTTTTGGGAAAGAGCATGGTTGAAGTCAGTAATTTGTTAGTGCCAGAGGACCTTTATTATCATGCTTGCCATAATAAACAGGCAGTTAATGTTACAGAATGATCATGGTTAAAAGAAACAATGCAGACAATCTGTTTAAGCAAGAAAAGAAAATGCGTAGGGCTGCAAGGTGACGCATTTGATAGCACTGTTTCCTTCCAGCAAGAAGGTCACCGGTTCGTGTCCCGGTGGGGACACCGGGATCTTTCTGCGTGGAGCTTATATGTTCTTGCATGTTCTCCCCGTGCAGCGTGGATTCTTTCCAGGTTCTCTGGCTTCCTCCCACACAGTACAAAAACATATTGAGGTTAATTGGTGATTCTAAATTGTCCGTAGCTGTGAATGTGAGTGTGCTTGGTTGTCTGTCTCTAAGTGTAGCCCTGCGTAGTGTGTAGGCCTGTTTCATGAGTTTATTTTTTTAAATAATTCTGTTGAACCATGGTTCAAAAGCAATGTCTGATTTTCATTGGTTTATTTTCATTGAATTTTGTTTTATTCTTTCTTTTGTCAGATTCAAGTTATTTCTGTGACTTTCATAAACCAAGGGTACCAACAATTTTGTCCACGTGTGTATAAGTTGAGTACTGCATATACTGGTGACATTTGTTCATGATGATTTAAGTCTTGTGTCGCTACAACAGTGAACTACAAAGTGTATTTGGATGTGCTCATGTCTTTTAGCACCTCATTTTCGTTATGGCGTGTATTATTGCAGCACCAAAAGGTGCAGTGAAACATTTCGGGCTGCTAGTCCGGAGCCCTGACTGAGGAAAACTAAACTAAAACATCTTAGTTTTGTTGACTACAACTAAGAAAACTTAAATGACTGCACCTTAACTAAGCATGAAATACATTTTCATCTATAAACTCAAACTGGTCATTCTTTTTTTTAATGGAGCATCAATCTCTAACTATTATATTTAATTAATTATATCTGTGTTAAACATTTAACATAACGTTTAATGTGTTGGAGTGATTATAACTGTATTGATGTGAACACTATTTATAAGTCAAACAGTTAGGTAACATTAAAGAAAAACGTGCCAAAAACAACAATGCACAACGACTGTACTTCCATCCACCTGTTTTTATGCACCGTTTTTCATTTGCACATGCAGTAACCTGACTGTAAATGGTGAAAATAACATCAGACCATTTTTAAGCTTAGCTGAAGTGGAAGCACTGACGTGTGCATAAAAAGAAAATTATCTGGAACCTCCCTCAACCTACTTTTACACATGAAAGAAACAGAAGTGTCTGATTTCCATCATGTTTTCCATCATTTGAGGTTTGACTTGAGCTCTTTTAATGACGTTATCCTTCTTCTGTCTTCAGTTTGCAGCCAGCTGGATGAACTCCTCTAACTGTTCGCTTCATCAACCAATTTTGTTATTGTCACAGTATTAACAGTAGGCCAATTTTCTAGAAATTGGTACAACATTCGGGTGCAAAGCACTATCTACAGAAAAATAGAAAGTGAAACATTTATACCTATTTGGAAACAGTAGTTGATGGAAAACCATTACTTGGCATTTTCTTTTGAAGATTTTCTAGAAATTTCAGTTCAAATTTGGTAAAAAGCTTAGCTAATAGGAGTCAAACTATTAAAAGCTGTTTAAAGGGAGGTCTTTTCCAACAAAAACAAAGCCTGATACCGGATGAATATCAGAAACAAAAGATCAACAATCGAGACAAGTGAGAAGACGAACAGACAACAGTGAATCACATCCTGTAAGATCTTTTTTCCAGATATGTGAAACTCGCAGGGTGGAGTCAGAGCGTCAGTTTGTTCTTTTGTCCTGCAGTGTGCTACAGCTGGAAGGTGGACAGGGGCCAAAAACAAGTTTGGTTGCATTTGTTCTGATGTGAGGAGTCTCTTGAGTGTGATAGGATATGATGAGGCAGCAGCTGCAATAAGACTGGATGTATGAAAAGTGGAATCAATCAGCAGGGACAGAACTATACCCTAAAATGTTACCTTAATTTATTCTTTTAGCTTCGAACTGTCAGGGTGGACTGATCCTGACGTTGTTTGTCAGTGTGAACTCCCTGTCAGGTCTTATTGTCACATGCAAGAACCTTCCATTTGAGCTCAACATGTTAAAACTCCTACTTTATTTCAACTGGCTGTATTTCGAATTAATGTGTTGACTGTGTATGTGTAAGCCAACTCAGGAACTTGCAGCTCAAATTAGGAAGGTTCAAGCTTTTGTGCATGTTTTGACTTCAGCAACAGTTGCTGGGGTACCTCTGACAGGGGAGTTTTTTAAAATTATTTTATTTAACCTTTATTTAACTAGGCAAAGACATTAAGAACAAGATTCTTTCTTTTTAGGGCAGGGGGTCTCCAATCCTGGTCCTCGAGAGCCACAGTCCTGCATGTTTTAGATGTTTCCCTCTTCCAACACACCTGATTCAAATGATCAGCTCATCATCAAGCTCTGAAGAAGCCTGATAACGATCATGATCATTTGAATCAGGTGTGTTGGAAGAGGGAAACATCTAAAACATGCAGGACTGTGGCTGTCAAGGACCAGGATTGGAGACCCCTGTTTTAGGGGATAAGAAAGTCCAGAAACTCCAGAACAAGTACATCTGAGTGGTCTTGAAAGGCTGCTGTATGGATCTTGAGGTGGGTCTTGAAGAACACAAAAAGTGACATTTTTTCTTTCCTCTCCAAGTCTTCATTGAATAGCAAAGTTGTCGTCTCAAACATCACCTCAAACAACATAAAATTTGCCCTATAAGGTGGCTTTCCACTGTAGGCACTCAGGACAGACGCAAGGTGGTGTAAATCTTTAGAGTAATAGCCTGTCAGTTGGCCCCCTTAGCCTCTGTGTTTCCATTGCAGTGTAAGTTCCAACAATTTTGAATGTCAAGTTAACTCAGCGAGTACAAAAACAATGACAAAATATAGTTACTGGACATAACTCCAGTTGTATGAGCACGTAGGAACAATGGAGGTTGAAGAATTTAATGTTGTTGATGTCCTTATTTGAGATAAGACTGATAATAAGGACATTGAGAGGGCGAGAAAAAAAAGGCACTTGTTGTCCTCTCTGATTTTAACCAAACAGCATTTCTCCTCTCTAAGTTTAACCAATCAGTGTAAAGACCCACCCAGCAGTTTTCCAGAACAGTTCAGAAATACCTGCCTTTTAGTAGGTACATTTTCTCACCCCACATAAAAACCTTTCTACAAGAACAATTCCTGTGGTTTGAACATGCACAAAACAATCTGCAGCCCTAAAACAATCTGCAAACTTGTAAATTGAAAAACTGCTTAATGTTCTATTTCTAACATGTTCAAAGACCTGGGGCCTCATTTATCATTTATGCGTATGCACAGATATATGCTAGAGCATGCACACGAACATTTCTATGCAAAGTATGGAATTTATCAACTTGTACTTATATTTAGGAATGTGCGTAAATATATGCACAACTCTGACCATACGTACGCACATAATCTAGTGGTAGAATAGTGAAACTACAAATAGAAAGCATTAGGGGATTTTGATCAACAGCACATTCCAGTGTGAGGTTGGAGAATATGTGACATTTCCCAGCCACCACTGAGCAGGATCAAGCCAGCAGCGTTGAATGTCATAACTCCCTGGCCCCAGCCGACATCCAGCTCCCTTACAGCCGTCACTAGCGAGCCCAAATCGAACGGGGACTTAACGCCATCACTGGATTCCCAAACATAAATGGAGCCATAGACTGCACCCACATCGCATTCAAAGCACCAACACTACACAAATTTAGTTTTGTAGATAGAAAAGGGTTTAATTCAAACAACGTACAGATAATTTGCCATGCACATTTGTCGCCATCCAATGTTATTGCCTGGTGGCCTGGAGGAATGCATGACTCATTCATTGAGCAGAACAGTTCTGTGGGTCTCCAAGCAGGAGCTGCTGAAGATGGCTGGCTTATTGGTGAGTGTTACAACGTGTGGAAATGTTTTTGCTGGACTTAGTGTGATTATTAAAACATCTCATCTGTAGGTGAGCAGGGTTATCCACTGGGTGAACGTTTGGTATTAATTCATTCTCCTCCAGTTGCAGTCATTTCTCTTTTATGGGCTGTGATGCGATTTTTGGCATTGAGCTTACTGTCAAACCATTTTTAAAAATTTTGCCAGCAATCTCTCCTCTGACCCAACAGAAATAACTGCGCTGGTTATCTTGTCCCATGCAGCATTTTTTTCTTTCGCTGCTTATCCCAACATTTCATGCACCAAACAATATTTTCTGGTTTGCATCAACCTCGCTGAGAAGTACCTTGATTTCAGTTTCAGAAGAGTTCGTCTTTTTCGCCCTTTTTGCCACGATGATGACGACAAGTGAGGAAAAAATAAATCTTCACTTGCTTTATAAAGAGGTGTGTTGTTGCCGTAAATAGTAATTCAAAGGCGTTTCTGAAGGCAACGTGCACGACCACAGAGGTTAAAAACAAATGTGATTTATCAACACTGATGTACGTACGACCCCCGTATGCACGTTAGATATAGAGATTTTTTTGTACTTACACACACTCTAAATTTCATGTGTACAACAGAATTTAGAACCTTTTCTATGCACTGATCATAAATAACGCCCCTGGAGCAGAGTTATATCCACTAACTATGATTTGTTGTTGTTTTTTGTGCACTCTGAGTTAACATTGCGGTTTGAGTTGTTGGATCATGCTCTTCACGTCAAAAGGAGCCAGTTGAAGTGGGTATGGACATCTGATTCGGATGCCTCCGAAAAGGCTTCCCCTGGAGGTCTTCCAAACACATCTACCTGGGGCAGACCCAGAACCCACTGGAGGGATCATATCTCTCAGCTGGCCTGGGAACGCCTCAGGATCCCCCAGAAAGAGCTGGAAAGCGTCGCCGGGGGGAGTCTGGAATGACCTGCTGCCCCTGCGACCCAACCCTGGATAAGTGGAAGATGGATGGATGAATCCTACTCTGGAAAAAGAAAAGTTGAAAGAAGTGGTTTTGGGGCTGTAAACACTTGTGCCACCTCATGCCTGTCCTGAGTTCCTGCAGAGGAAAGTCAGCTATTGTTAATCTACGATGTTGTATCCATTTCTCATATGTCTGCCCCGGAAGAGAGATCTCTCTTTGGGTTCTCTTCCTGAGGTTTTTGGGAAAGTTTCCTTATCCAAATGAAAGCTTTAAGGACAAACGGTGTTGTATTCTGAAAGAGGAGTTACACAAAACTGTTTATTTCAGAGAATATTCATATTCACTTTTTGTTTTCAGTCAGACAGAAAACAAACACTGATATTCGTCACCTGTAACAGACATTTTGCTAACTGCATATGGAATTTTCATCTGGGGAAGTCAAATATCTTTGGCTTCTACATAAACCAGATACTGTCAAACATACTGTATTGCTTAGGACCAGCTTTTTGTCTGATAGGTGCATACTGCATGTCCTTCATTTGTGTATGGAGTTGTGTGTGGTTTGGACTCCGGGAAAGTTTACAGCTGCTGAATCATAAAAGACTCCAAGACTGATGCATTGGTGCTAAGCCAAGAATATGCTGGCTTACCCTGTTCAGGTTAAGAGGGAGCTGCTGGCGCATGCAAAGGATTTTTTCATGTCTTGTTCATGAACAAGTGTAAAATGGACTCAGATCTTGAAGGAGGCGTTGTACTGGTCTTTCATAGTGAAGAGGGACGCGCTGGCTCTGAGCTTCAGGGACAGAATGAGGAGCTGCATGTTAACCAGGTCAGGGAGTGGGTTAGGATCCTTAATGATAGTAAATAACTGTTATGTTTCTACGTTTTGGCTTCTCAGCCACACTTTAACAGCATTCTAGGTTATTTAAACAGTTTTTTAAAAAAGCCCTCTGAAAAGAAGATTTTTAAAAACATGTACAACAAAGAATTTGGTGAATAATGATGCCACAATTTAAGCCTTTGAACTACAAGCAGTGGTTTTTACTGCTTTATCTGTGCGATATAACAAAGTTATAAAACCATAAACAAAAAAGGGGACTTGTCTCATGCAGGTATCCATTATTTAAGAGGTATGTCAGTAAAGTTCCAGGACTGGTGTCACAAAAGATATATTTCAAATCTGAACTACAAACTTCAAGTTTTCCCTTCAAAATAATCCCCCTGGAGTCTAACGCATTTTCCCAGCCTTCTCTGCCATGCCACCATGCACTCCTGGAAGGATTCTTCCAGGATCCTCCACAGCTCCGTCATCAAAACAGGTCCCCTTAATGACCTCCTTGAGCTTGGGGAAGAGGAAAAAAATCCCACGGAGCCAGGTGGGGTGAGTAGGGAAGTTGCTCCAGCATGGCGATGTTCTTCTCAGTCAGGAACTGTTGGATGCTCAGGGCATTGTGAGCAGGCGCATTGTCATGGTGAAGCAGCCACGACTTGTCCTGCCACAACTCTTGCCTCTTCTTGCGCACTGAACGAAGCAAACGCCGCAGGATCTCTTTGTAGACATGCTGGTTGATCATCTGACAGGGAAAACTCCTAGTTTGTAGTTTGGGTTTGAAATATATCTATTGTGACACCAGTCCTGGAACTTTTCTGACACACCTCATATACAGTACATTGTGGGGGTCTGGAGTCTATTACAGCTGATGTAGGGCAAAGGCAGGGTACATCATGGACAGATCCCCAGTCTATCACAGGGCCAACTCAAAAATTAGAATTACCGATTAACCTCAGCATGTTTTTGAACAGTGCAGTGGAAAAGTTTTTTCACTTTTGTTATACGACTGTCGGTTGCAGCTGAGTCACTTATGGTTTATTTGTGTCAAAGACCGCAGAATTTTTTGTTCTTTGTAGAATCTGGATAAAATGAACAGTTTATTTGGCAAAATCATTAAAATAAGGAATGTAAAATAAGGCGATTTTGATGAAACCATTTTAAACTTAGATTTGTTTAAGTTTCCCAACCCAATAGCACATTATGGATGAGTGGTTTAAGGACCATTGTAAAGTTGAAGGTATTCTTTCTGCTTTTACAGTTTCTGGCTGATAAATCATGTCATTGTGGCATTTTTTTAAGACGACATGTCTCTCAGACTCACCAGCAGGTTTTGTGGTGCAGAGGGTTCATTTGCACATTCTCATTGCTGCTTTGTGTAATGAGCATGTGCCTCAAACAACAACTGTGGATATATAGCAGTTTCTTTAATTAGCGCTAGTTACATATTTACAACTTAACTTATCACCACTTTGCTTTCACACAAGCCCCTCTTTTGTGCGTTACTAACTTGGTCAATCCATAGATTGCCCAAATGCCCAGGTGTTAGTTTTGATTCAGTGTTTGAGTTGTTTGACTGGTACACTCAATAATCTAGTTTCAAACAACTTTAACCTGAATTTTGTTCAATTGAGAGCTCTTATGAAGCTACTTAAGCTTGAATCTGGGCTTTTCTTACTCTTTCTCTACAATTCTAGAAAATCTTTTTAAGGTTTGAATTTTCAAGAAAGCAGCTAGTCAGCTCACAGAATATTTTCCTATATGTTCTTTCTAGTTGAGGCGTTTTTGCAGCACATGGAAAAAAAGACACAAGAATAAATGGAGTAAAATGTGGAGAGATGAGATAATAGAGCAGAGAAGGAGGAGATTCGACTGGAATTCCCCTTCAGTCACATACTGGGACTGATGTTAAACTGGGCTGATGTTAAAGCCTCCATACCTCCCAGCTGCACTCTGACATGCCTGGCAATGGTACTCACACACCATGTCTTTCTGTCTTTGTGAGGACATTCTCTGACAGAATGTTCTAAATTAAAACCTGGTTACAATTTCACCCTAAAAACAAGTCTAAAGGCCCAAACAGGCATTTAAAGGACCAGACAAACGTGTCTTTTGTTTTATGGTTCCAAAATGGAAAAGTATGAATTTAGATATTTGTAATTTCCAGGGCATGGATACATATTTGTGTTTTGTGTAGTCAGAGCCAGCACAGCATAAATGTTTACTGCTCAGTGGGAGAGCGCAGCCCCGAGCAAGCTTGATGTAGTCGAAAACAAAGCAAGAAGTGAGGATGCACATCCAAACACAGAGCTTCCTGTACACATGAGCATCACAGCCTGCACCACAGCTCTGCCTTATAACTGCACCAAACCCAAACCAACTTATTCTAAAAGAAAATACAGCAGTGTCATAGAATCATTTTCTCAACTATCCATCCCTCTGGTGTCCGGCAGTGGGACATTGGCAGCAGATCCTTCAAGTCCTATGGGGTTCCAGGTGGGGTCGACATGGATTCTACATGGCCTGTGAACTCATCCATAGTTCAATGTCCCAGCTGCAAACATCACACACTCAGTCTCTGATCGTCATCTCAGGAGACTTTAATCATACATCACTCTCTACCACTCTCCCCACATTTCAGCCAGTATGTAGACTGCCCAACCAGAGATGGTGGGGCCTTAGACCTGCTATGTGTGGACACCGGGATGCATATTATATTATATTATGCATACTATACTTGTAACTTTAAAGCACCCGCAGGAGCCAGGATCCTCACTTTTTCTCGAGAGGAGCTACTGGCTCTTAAGCCGATGGCACAGGCTGGAATACGACATGACATCCCGGCTGAGCTGAGAAGACGTTACCGGGGCAGCAAGGCTGGCGCTAGGCTAACAGACCGGAGGCATTTCAAACCATCAATCCCGACGGTAATTATGGGAAACGTAAACGCCTTGCAGAACAAGATGGACGAGCTGTCGGTGCTGATCAACCAGCGTATCTACCTGGAGTGCAGCTTGTTCATCCTCTCGGAATCGTGGCTAACCCAGCTAACGTGGACCTGCCGGGCTTCGCTACAGTGAGAGCGGACAGAGATACGAAAGCATGTGGAAAAAGCAGAGGTGGGGGTCTCATCATGTACATTAACAACCGCTGGTGTAATCCAAGTCACGTTTCTGTCAAGGTGGCTCTGTGTTGTCGGGATTTAGAATTGTTAGCCGTTAGCCTGCGGCCATATTACTTGCCACAAGAGTTCAGTCACGTGATCGCGATGTGTGTTTACATCCCCCTGAGTGCCGATGCAGCCGCTGCCTGTGAGAAGATTCACACAGTCACAGCAAGGCTGCAGACCCAACATCCAGAGGCACTCATCATCATCTCTGGGGACTTTAATCACGCCACACTGAACTCTGCCTTGCCTACTTTCCACCAGTTTGTGAACTGCCCCACTAGAAACAACCGGACAATCGACCTCCTGTATGCTAATGTATGGGATGCATACAGAGCCACCCCCCTCCCCCCACTTGGGAAGTCAGACCACAACCTAGTCCTCCTACAGCCTCAGTACACCCCTCTGGTAAAAAGACAGCCAGCCACAACACGCACCGTCAGGAGGTGGTCTCCTGAGGTGGAGGAGGCCCTGAGGGACTGCATGGAAACCACCTCTTGGGATGTTCTGTTTTCCCCCCCATGGTGAGGACATTGAGGGGCTGACCCACTGCCTGACTGACTACCTGAACTTCTGTGTGGATGTAGCCTCTCCTGCTAAGACTGTTCGTTGTTACCCGAACAACAAACCCTGGGTGATGCAGGAGGTCAAAGCTGCACTCAACAGGAAAAAGGTGGCCTTCAGGAACAAAGACAGGGAGGCAGTCAGAGCAGCACAGAGGGAGGTGAAGCTGTGCCTGAAAGAGGCCAAAGACACCTACAGGAGGAAGGTGGTGCAGCAGCTGAGGGACAACAACATGAGGGAGGTCTGGCAGGGTGTGAATACCATCACAGGCTTCAGAACAAAAGCCAGAACAGCAAGGGGGATGGTGGAGGACACAAACAATCTGAATGCCTTCTTCAACCGGTTTGAGCAGCCCATTACTCCCCCACCCTCACCCTCACAGAAAGTCCCCCCTCCCCCCTCCCTCAATGTGCCTCCCTCTCAATGTCAACTCAGCCCCTCAGCCCCTCCCCTTCCCTTACCTCAGCCTGCAGCTGGGGACAGTGCCCACCCTCTGGAAGACATCCTGAATCGTTCCGGTGCCGAAAAAGACCCGACCCAGCGAGCTGAATGACTACTGACCGGTGGCACTCACTTCACACCTGATGAAGACGCTGGAGCGGCTCCTCCTCCACCTCCTCAGGCCCCAGGTTCAACTCAGCCAGGACCCTCTACAATTTGCCTGCCGGGCAAATGTTGGGATGGAGGATGCTGTGCTGTACCTCCTCCATCGAGCCCACTCACACCTGGACAAGGGAAGCGGCACTGTGAGGATTCTTTTTATGGACTCAAGTGCCTTAAATACCATCCAGCCCCCGCTACTGCGGGGAAAGTTAAAAAGGACGGGAGTGGACTCGTGCCTGGTGGACTGGATCTCCGACTACCTCACTGACAGACCACAGTATGTCAGACTGAAAGACACCACATCTGACACTGTGGTCAGCAGTACAGGGGCCCCTCAGGGGACAGTGCTGGCCTCTCTCCTCTTCACCCTGTACACCTCGGACTTCTGTTACAACTCGGAGCTGTGCCACATACAGAAGTATGCAGATGACACAGCCATCATGGGGTGTACCAAGGATGACAGAGAGAGTGAGTACAGGTGTTTGGTGGATGACTTTGTTGTCTGGTGCAAAGAAAACCACCTGCAGCTCAACGCCTCAAAGACAAAGGAACTGGTCATAGACTTCAGGAAATCTGGACAATGCCCACGACCAGTTGTGATTGAGGCACATGAGGTTGAACTTGTACAAAACTACAAGTACCTTGGGCTGTGGCTGGACTGGACATGCAACACAGACTACCTGTACAAGAGGGGACAGAGCAGGCTGTACTTCCTGAGGAGGCTCTGGTCGTTCAACATCTGCAGGAAACTCCTGCGGATGTTCTACCAGTCGACAGTGGCCAGCGTCCTTTTCTACGCCGTGGTGTGCTGGGGCAGCAGCACATCAAAAAGGGATGCATCGAGGCTGGACAAATTAATCAGGCGGGCCAGCTCTGCAGTGGGCATGAAACTGGACTACCTGGTGACAGTGGCAGAGAGGAGGACACTGAACAAACTGCTGGCCATTAGGGACGATGCCAGCCACCCTCTCACACTGTCATCATCGCCCAGAGGAGCCAGTTCAGCGACAGGCTGCCCCTCCCCAGGCACAAAACCAACAAGACCAAAAACTCCTTTGTCCCCCGAGCCATCAAACTGTTCAACTCTGAGCTCTGGGGGAGGGGGAGGAGCAGCAAGAGGTAGGGAGCGAGGGGTGAGGAGTGAGGACATTGGGGTTAGATAGAGCATCAGGCTCTATCACCGGACTGTGTGCAATATTTAGGCACTTTGGCAAATTTTGTTACTGTATCCTGTGTTATTATTGTTATTGTTACTATTGTTGTTGTTACTGTTGTTGCTAATGTTATGTTGGTGTTGTGTTGTTGTCTTTCTCGTACAACAATTTCCCTGAGGTTTGCACCAAAGGGATCAATAAAGTTGTATTCTATTCTATTCTATTCTATTCTATTCTATTCTATATTACTTAATTATTGTTATTTTCTTGTACTTTCTGTATATTTGAATGCTGCTGTGGTGTGTAAATAAGGTATTATTCTATTCTATTCTATTCTATTCCATTCTATTCTATTCTATTCTATTCTATTCTACTCAAGTCGCTCCAGTGCCTCCTTTTGTTGCTGGTCAAATTGGAAGTTGGGGAACTGTGTGAACATCTTGGGCTTTTTTGAGCTGCTCCTGCAAAGTGTTTATATCAGGGTGCTTTATCCTGCCAGGGGAGTCATCGGCATAGGGGGGCTTCGTTGGTCTGCAACAGTGTTTAGGTAGTTGGTACCTGTCAAAGTAATATCCATGTGAAGGTCATCGCCCAAAGTTCCTAACAACATTGCATTCTGGTGGGTGATGGACTCCACCAAGGCTGCCCCTCGTCTCCAATCCTTTTTGTGATTTTCGTGGACAGGATGTCAAGGTGCAGCAGAAGTGAGGATAGTGTCCAGTTTAGGAACTTCACAGTCTCTGCTGTTTGCAGAGAGCATGTTTCTGTTGGTTTCATCAAGCTGTAACCTTTAGCATCTGCTAGGGCACTCTGGGGCCAGAGTCCCCACCTCCAAGTCAGTGTTCTCCAGTGGATTTCTCCTTCTCAGTTGGGGCTGAGGTGCTGCACCAAGGGAAGGAGTTTAAGTATCTCAGAATCTTGTTCATGAGTGACGATAAAATGGAGTGTGTGATGGACAGACGGACTGGTGCAGCATCAGCAATAATGTGTTGGCGATGTACCAGACTGTCTCGGTAAAGCTGAATCGGAAGACGTTTCAACCCTCATCTGTGGTCATGAGTTCTGGGTATTGCCCAAAAGAATGAGATTGCAGGTGTAAGCAGAAATGTGTTCAGCCGTAGAGACAGGGTGAGAAGTTCAGACATCTGAAGGGAGCTTGTAGAGTCACTGCTCCTTTGTGCTGAAAGGATCCAGCTGAGGTGGTTCGGACATCTGATTCGTGCCTATTGAACATGTCACTATCGAGGTTTCCACCCAACTGGGAGGAGACCCTGGGTTAGACCCAGAACTAGCTATTGGGATAGACATATCTAATCTGGCCTGGGAACACCTCAGAATCCCTCAGAATAGGCTGGAAAACATTGCAGGGAAGAAGGATGTCTGGAATGCCCTGCTTAGCCTGTTGCCACCGTGACCGACTCCAGATAAGCCAAAGAAACTCGATGGATGAACACTGCATTGTAATGAGATGCTCATATTGTTCATTTCACCTGCCAGTGGCTTACTGGTGTATATTTATGATTTGTGTGTTGATGTTGGTGTCAGAAAAGCGATTTGTTCTGAAAACCTTTAAGACTTCCATGGACACAGTAAATGAACAAGCTAGCAAATATGATGTGATTATTAAATTATTTAACTTTTTTAAATTCTCTTTTGGTTCTTAATTATAAAAGAGACTAATAAATATGGGGAGAACAATAATCTATTCAGTATGTTCCTAAAAAAATAATACAAGCAGCAGTAGCAGCTGGAATTCTATGAATTGAACTCATCAGGATTTATTGCTAATTCATTGGTATGAGCTACAGCTACTTTATTTATATAATAATCTTCTAGTTGTTTGTACTCAGAAGTCAGTAATGGTCTGAACAAGTTTTAAGTTTCGAAATAGAAAATCTGCACTTTGCAAAAACTATCCTTCCCTTTGAAAATGCTCCCACTCCCAATGTCTGAAACTCAAAGTGGCCCTCACAAAGTTAGAAATATGCAAGCACACTCACACAGATCCATACATCATGTGAATGGTATGCGATTGTGTGTACGTGCACTGAGCCCAGCTCATGTGATTCTGTTGTCATTGACTGGCTGCTAATGCCAAACAGATGAGCCTGTATGTATGTGTGTGTGTGTGTGTGTGTGTGTGTGTGTGTGTGTGTGTGTGTG
>NW_007577743.1:987721-995826 GCF_000690725.1 Stegastes partitus
GTGTGTGTGTGTGTGTGTGTGTGTGTGTGTGTGTTGGGCGTGGACATTCTTAGCCCTTCAGTTTATGATTAGTTCGGGGACCTGCAGCCAACTCTAACACACACACATGCAACATTATGCAACAGCTGAGCAGGCCAGCGTTCAGCATAGTGCCCCATCATCATCATCATCATCATCATCATCATCATCATCATCATCATCATGTGTTCCTGGACCTGTCTCTGCTACACGTGCTCAGTCATGATGTCATGGTTACAGGAAGCTGACCACTCCTTAGAGACGACGTCAAACCCTCAGAACAGACTCCGATTGCTGCACCTCGCCCAGCAATCACAGAGCCTGGGAACTGGTTCCACTGAGGCTCTTACTGCTCTTACTGGTTCTAATGCATTCACTGGTGTCACTGGTCTTCATGGTTTTGTTAGTGGTCACTATGTTGTGGGATGTTACAGCCCATTAAATTACTGTTTTAATTGCACATCTTTCCCCCACATATGGGTCAGCAGGGACTTTCCTCGTCTTCTAGGAGACTCAGGCCCCGTTTACACGTAGCAAAAATGGTGATATATTAATGCGTTTTGGCCTTTGGTTTACACGTAAATGAAGCTACAAGTCACCGAAGATGATCATATCTTGGTTCAGGTTCAAATCCACCCATCATGTTTCATTTAATACATTTTCAGGGTGATGACTCCACCAGAGATTTAAAATGCACTTATTCACTACAAGAGGTTGCTGATGTAACCCTATCCCTAACCCTAACAGTGATGACAATGGATAGGGTACCTACTGAACTACCAGAAGGTGGAGGAGGTCTGTCCTTTTTTTTTTTTAAATGATTAAATTAAATAAAATTAAATTAAATTGAATTTTTTATTTTAGTTTATTAGTGCTTGGTTGTCTTCTGTCTCTAAGTGTAGCCCTGCGATAGACTGGCGACCTGTCCAGGGTGTTCTCTGCCTTCGCCCTAAGTCGGCTGGGATAGGCTTCTTTTAATTTGTGTTACTTTTTTAACCATTTAAAACAAATGCAAATTATTTACATTCATTCCAGGTTTGATATTCTAAAGCCAAAAAGTTGTTTTGGTTCATCACATACTTTCTACAACGAACTTTAACCATCAGTATCATGGAATATATCATAAGTTTATTAACAAAACTGCACCAGTTTAGTGTCTATGGCATAGGATAATGACAACAAGCATTGATAACCTTAAGGTCTTATTTGATTTCTTGAAGTTCACCTGAGAAAACTTTTTTTAAAGTGCATTTTGGTTAGGAAACTGTTATAAACAAGTTCGAGCAAATGAAACCACCCATTTTACCTATATTTTGATACCAGCCTCATCTTCCAGCCATGATTACTTGTGTGTCAAAATCATTTTCTAAGATAGGCATATTTTGACACAAAATGTTCAGTTTGAGATGGTATTTACTTAAGAAACTGAAACCATGATGTGTGAGTGAACACTATACATGTTTCGAATATGTACAAAGGTGTGGTTTGCATGATGTGCTGATGTCATGATTCATATGCCCAATCCTAATAATAATGATGTCAGAAAAATGGTATTTCCCAACTGCTCATCATGAGCATGTGAAGCCTAACCAATGCCATAAAGTTAGTCTGGGAATAATATTCGAAGAGTCGACACCCAACAAGCATCATGACAAAACATCATCGTTGCTCTCAATCTGACAATGGAAACAGGCCGACCACACAAACTCAAAGAGCAGTGGAATTTGAAAGACCCTCAAATAAGCATTGAATGCTCCAAACTTGTTTTGATCAATGTGATTTGCACACACTATTAAATATAAAATGGGAACACTAATGTTGCTTCTCCATTTTCTCACATATTGTCATACGAGCTACATTTGTAAGTGGCACAGAGGGAATCATGGCAGAAGTAAAAATGAGACCTTTTATTTGCTAGAACTTGTTTTGACCAACCACCCATCACACATAATGATACGGATCTTGAAAATGTACCCAAAGTGCATGTTTTAGAGAACACAGTTAACACAGCCAGTGCATCAAAGCTTGTTTCTTTCTACACTACAGTTGCCCTCAAATGTATTCATACCCTTCCATTAAAGAAAAGGTAAAATTCACAATAATCACTCAAATAACTAGACACTGAAAAAAGCAATAATAAATAATAATTTTTTAAATTATAATTTTGAATTGTGGTTGAAAAGAATAATTTAAAAAAACAAAACTGTCCCAGACAAATTAGAGCACTCTGCTGATGAGCAGTGGGCCAAAATACCTGTCAACAGGTGCAGAAGTCTGACTGAGAGTTACAGAAAACACTTGATTGCAGTGATTGGCTCAAAATATCAGTTTACGGGTCCCATCATGCTTGTTTGCTTGTATGTTGTTTTTTAAAAAAAATATTTCTGTTGAACCACAATTCAAAAGCAATGTCACGATTTTCATTAAATTTTTATTTATTATTACTTTTGTCCATTTCAACTTATTTCACTTTTTTCATTCTTTATTGGGAGGTTATGAATACATTTGAGGACGACTGCATGTCATTGAAAACTTACTCCATGAAACTGATGCTCAAAGCTGATTATACAAAAAAAACCCATTTAGAAAAAAAACAAGATTTTGTCTCTGGATTAGATGCAGAATTGATTTGGCTGCAGATTTTAATAGGGCTCATAATGTTATCAGCCTCTAAAATAGTATGTGGCTATCCCTTTTAGTTACGAAGTTCTGAGGGAAATTTCAACCCCTATGTACTTTGAGAGTCAGAAGATAGCATTTGCACGACTTCATTAAATACGCTAAAATTATTCAACAAAAAAGGGAGTCAGATGGAAGGCATTCATTCTTTTTTCTTTCTTTTTTTTTGTTAACAGAATGTCCCTATTAAAAAGGATTTTCCTTTTTCTGTGGGAAAATTCAATTCAATTCAATTCAATTCAATTCAATTTTATTTGTATAGCGCATACTTACAGCAACAAGTCATCTCATAGCGCTTAACATAGGCAGAAACACACAACAATCCAAAACATTTGAATTCCCTATAAGCTTCAGCAGTCCACAAGCAGTCTGCAACAGTGGGAAGGAACTGAAAACCCCCACGGGGGAAAAAAACCTCCGACAGAACCAGGCTCAGGGAGGGACGGCCATCTGCCTCGACCGTTTGGGTGAGAGTGGGATGAATTATACAATTTAGTGTACAGTTAAACAAGTTATTAGAAGTTATTGTCCTTTTGTAACAGGAGGCATCATGGTGGAGGCAGCAGGATGCAGAAGGCGTTTGAACATCACTGGGTGATGGTGCTGCAGCTGAAGTAAATACCGTGTCTGTTATCACATTTGTACAAGTCATCAGTGAGTTGTTTTTCTCTTTTCCAGTGCCTTTCATATCAGAAAGAGTCACAACACAGAAAAAAGGGGTTGGATTCAAAATGAAAACCCCTGGACAACCTTTTCTTTTTTTTTAAAGTAAAATTCTGGGGGGTTTTCTGCTTTCGTTTGTGCAGCATAGCAAAGATAATCCACGTTTCTGCACATCTGCAAAGTGGATTTGAAGAGAACTTTTAAAATGCCACAAAAAATGACCAGAAAATGGTTTGAAGCTACACCTTATATGTTTCTTAAAATGTTGTATGTTGCTCAACGCCTCACATGTTATGTTTAGAAATATTCAAGATACATCCGAGGGTTCTTCGTATTTTGAACTCAGGCAGGTGACTGGTTGGTTATGACTTTTTTTTTGTTGAGTGATTGTGTGGAAAAAGTTGACATAAGTAGATTTCCTACATCTACTTAACAGGACTGTCATCCAAATAATGGAACCCAGTTAAGTAAAATAAAATGACACTTAAATTCAATTAAGTTGAAACTACAAGGTGTGGTTTAATTGGTCTTACTAAATGCAGTTGAGTACCAGAGGGCTCACAGTGAAGCTACATTTACATAAGTGAGTTAATTCACTGTAATGAAATATATTTATGTTGTTATTAATCAACACATTAAAAAAAGGCGAAAGAAATAATATTATGTTGGATTAATGTTTGAAAGTTTAGTTAGTTGGACAATGACCAATTAATTAACTACTACTTGAGCAGTAAATGTTGAAATTACTTAATGCTGTCTTTTAGTTTGCACATAAGTTAGATATTGCCGCTAAAGGAATTTAAAAGTCATTTCATTGGATCGTTAAATTCCAAGACGAGAAAACAAAAGCCTGACAGAGTTGAAAAGCAGCTTGGCGGTGCTGATCTGCAGAAAATCCCCTCAGACTGACTTCACTCCTACAGGAAACAGAGCAGCTGAGGCAGATTGCATCACCACATGTTTCTCTTACTGTTATATGACTACGAGCCTGGAGAGCAGAGAAGCTTCAAGAGCCAACAGAGTGGACGGGAAGCTTTGTTTGAATAACACTTGAAAAATAAATGTACAGAAAGAGATGCAAGGACAAACAGATGAATGTAAAATTATGCAATAAAAACAAGGTGTTGTAGAAGTAGAAAAGTCAGCTTGTTTTAACCAAAAAATATTCTAAAATGTTGATTTTTCTGCAGTAAAATATAGGAAAGTTGCAGCTTAAGCACATAACTATGAACTAAAAATGGTTTCTGCGTGTGTTTTTTTTTTTTTTTTGCTCCTGTAACATTTTTCTTCACTTCGGGTTCATTTGTCATTGCAATATAAAGTCCTGCACCTCTATGGAAACAGCACATCCATAGATGAAGGAGAAGCAGAGAGAACTTGAACATGTCTTCTGTGCAGTGACACAGGTGTAATGCCATAAAAAAGCTTTCTTAGATTGCTTATTTAACAAACACTGGAAAAAAATGAAATCAACATTTTTTCAAGAGGCCACAAAATGGAGGTTTATCATACTATAACTATTTAACTATTTAGATTTTTCCAACTGCTACAAACCTTTCCACTCAACTCTGCACATCAGCTCTAGAGAGATTTATTTTCCTCGGTCTCTCTTGTCGTCTTCTCTCTGCTTTGTGGAAACATAGGCAGGAGTTCACCTTTAAACTCAGGTCGTGAAGTCATGGCTTCTCAACTACCGTGATGAGCTCTGAACTTTTTTGTGATTTATAGGACTCTTTATTTTTGCTAAACTATTCCACTTAGAGACATGGAAAAAGATGATTTTGATCAAATGTCACAATGTTAGGATTAGATTTGGTTCATTTTGCTGGCAGAACACATGATTCGTTCAGGGTCACCTGAAAGGTAAAAATCCAATTCAATTCTTTTTCAGTTTCTGGCTGATAAATGGTGTCACTTTAGTGGAAGAAAACACGCTGCCTGGGCCTCAGAGGGTTAAACTGTCAGACAAACTGTAAGAAGGAAAGTTACAAATTTCACTTCAAGCTCAGAAGGAAGCAGTCGGCCTCTCAGCTGAAGTGTAAGTGCAGAAAGCAGTTGAACTGTGAAGCGATGAAAGAAGCTTGAAGCTACATGAATGTATTTTCATTTAATACCATCAAACTTGTGCTACATTTAGCATCCACATTAATACAGTGTTTAAGGAAAGTTAAAGACTTTTGGAAATCCTGCTGATATTATTTTAGTCTCGATGGGCAGAAACAAGGGGTGTAACAATAGACATGTTCGTACTAAACCTCACGGTACAGGCCCTTTCGGTACCACGGTACGAAAATTGTAAGACTCATTAAGAATGGCCAATGTACAGAACTGTTTTAGTTGCGAAACTTATAATCTCATGGTGTCCACAGTTGCGGTGGATCTTCTCCAGCTCATAGTTGCGCAGTATTGTGGAGCTAGAAACAAGTAGGAGTTTCCAGTGGACCACAGGATGTGATGGACCATTTATTTTCCTGTCGGCGCTTCCTTATAAGCCTGGTCTGTATAGCTAGCGAATGGATGGCTAATGCTAACAACAATAAGAAGAAGCCGGAGCTGAAAGACACTCTGGTGTCATTAAAATCACCCATTTGGGATTACTTCAGTTTCCTGGTGAAGTCCGAAAAAGGAGAAAAACAAGTTGACAAGACAAAAGCCGTATGTCCACATTGTGAAGCGGTCCTCAACTATGCATCCGGCAACACATCAAACTTACACACATTTGAAAAGGCAGCATCCAAGCGTAACTGCCCACTGTGCTGGAGCTCTGACTCCATTCAGTCCTTCAGTCCTCACCACTGTCTTCTCAGTAGGACAGGAGGAAGCTACAGCCAGGCAGCATCACAGGAGTGGGCTGAGCGGAGCTACTGACAGATAAGTTCATAACTACGTTGTGACATTAACAATAACTCAACATGTCTCCTGGTTCACTTTAACTCTCTTTGCCATGAGTCAGGACAACTGACGTGTGCTTCGTTGTGTCGGTCATGCTTTTCATTTACGTTGCATTGCAAGTTGTGCAAACCTAGCTTAAGCTACTCCCTGTCTGTTTATGTTAGCAGTAACATCGCTGTAGTTATGCCAAACTATCATAGTGTTAGCTAACAGCTTAAAGCCAGTAAGTAACTGCAGAAATAACGTAAGTGTACAAAATATTTGAGAGTACATAACGACTGTTCATCACCCTGTCAGCTTGTCATTAATGATATCAGTGTTAATTCAAATGCTAAAGGTATGTTTTGATTATCCATGAATCTAATAGTGTAGCTCAAATGAATGCAGAACTTGCTGGAAATCACAATATGGTGGAAATGAGCTGCTTGGCGGAGGCCTGCGCTCTCAGAGTGCTTCTCTAGTTAGCCATGTTTTACAAACTCGCCCCATTTATGAACAGCACACAAGCGCAAATTTGGCTGCATAATATTTCTTTCATTTATTTGAAAAAACATTTATTTGTTTTTTATATTTATAGCTGAGCTTGGTTGTTTGCAGCAGTGTCTTCCTTTTTATACTGGAAAAGTAATTCAGTTATATTTACAGCGGACCAATAAGCTGAAATTGTTAATGCTGCACTTGTACTTTTGTTTATTTTGTTTATTTGATATTGAAAACTATTCAGCAGTATTTCTGTTACATTTTTATACATTGTACATTTAATTTGATTTAGTGAGCTGCTAACAGCTTTTTGGTTAAATAAAATAAACAAATGTTTTGGATTAATTATAAGCAGGTTTGTTTTTGTTTTTGTTTTCATTTTTCCCCTTAACTGAGAACTGAACCGTACTGTACCGAACCGTGACTTCCATACTGAGGTACGTACAAAACCGGGATTTTTGTGTACCGTTACACCCTGAGCAGAAACTGAGACTTTTGGAAATGATGACACAGACAGGTTGGTTTTTGTGAAATTAGTCATCAAAGAAATTAATTTCTTTTTTCTGATTTATGACATTAAATAATAAAAATAAACTGTCATACTGCACAAAAAGACATTGTTAGGTTCTCTCCACTTCTAGTCATGGTTGTTCTGTTTCCAAAGAGGTGCAAGATGGTTCAGATGGTTAAAATCATGCCTGTTTGGATGCAGACTGCAAAAGCAGCCTTTAACGAGTCATTTTAGGATGTGAAAGTACCTGAAATGTGCAGCTTGTGCAGCCTGAAGGCAGTGGAAGTGTGTGCTCTGAAAGCTTATTTGGTATCTGAGCACTGACTACATTTAAAGAGTTGAAACTTTGGAAACAATTTGAAACAGTGAAATTTGATTTTTTATTTTTTTTAAACTTCGAAGGATTATACTGAGTGATCATACAGACAGAAGAGTGGAGAGAGGAGGATGGATTCTTGTAATCTGTTTTAAAGAGTTATTTGGAATCAACTCAAGTACACAGTCACAGCAGTTAGTCACGATGGAGTCATCAATGCAGACATATCCAGAAACACACCCTGAGAGGAAGGGGGGAGGCAGGGAGGGAGGAGGAGTGGCAGAGGAAGGAGGGATAGAAGAGCTGGGGAGGTAAACCAAGGATGTAAGAGGAAAGAATAAAATCAAACGTAGGAGCAACAGAAGGGGTGAAACAGAAAGGGGGAGAAATGGTCAGGAAAAGGAACAATTAGAGCACTTTGCTGAAGAGCAGTGGGCCAAAATCAAAATACCTGTCAGCAGGTGCAGAAGTGTGATTGAGAGTTACAGAAAACACTTGATTGCAGTGATTGGCTCAAAGGGTTGTTGAACAAAATATTAGTTTACA
>NW_007577743.1:996085-1011406 GCF_000690725.1 Stegastes partitus
TTAGAATAAAAACAAGTGACAGCTGTTTTTTCCTTCTTTAATGGGAGGGCATGAATAAATTTGAGGACGACTGTATTTAATGAAGGGCTGCAAGGTGACTCTGTGGTTAGCACCGTCGCCTCACAGCTAGAAGGTCACTAGTTCGCATCCCGGTGAGGACACCCGGGGTCTTTACATGTTCTCCCTGTGTGGGTTTCCGGATTCTCTGGCTTCCTCCCACAATCCAAAAACATGTTGAGGTTAATTGGTGATTCCAAATTGTCCGTAGGTGTGAATATGAGTGTGCTTGATTATCTGTCTCTAAGTGTAGCCCTGCAATAGACTGGTGACCTGTCCAGGGTGTCCCCTGACTTCGCCCTGAGTCAGCTGGGATAGAATTAATGTGTTCTTTTACAGGCACTTTAAGTATGTAGGGGGGTTTACGCAGCTTTAAATTGTGCATTTTGGGTAAATTTCAAGGGTTTTATCAACATGTGAGTTAAGTGGTTGGTCAAAACAAGTTATAGCTTGTTGAAGGTCTCATATTTACCCACAGGCTCGTCTTATACCCGCGATTCCTTCTGTGTCGAGACAACTTTCTAATATAGGCATATTTTGACTCAGAAAACATTCATAGTATAAAAGCAGAATTTTGCATGGATTTATTTAATACACTGAAGTCATTGTAAAACTCAGCTGATTCTATGAGGGTGAGGCAGGAACGTTTTTAGATTTGGTAGATTTGTTTATGAAGTGACCCCAGTGTCTTTGCTTGTCACAGAGACAGGCCTTTTAAACCCCTAGTGACCAAAAATCTACTGATAAATGTGACTTTATTTTTTACCTTTAGCACTAACGTACAGTTCCTCTGTTAATCTGTCAGCTGCAGACAATTAGTCAATAAAGAATGATGCTCTGTTAAAGATTATTCTTTATCCCTCCATGATTCCTCTTTCTCATTTCACTATTTCTTCCCTTCCTCTGTCTGTGACTGTTGCTCTACTTAGTTTCTTCTGTTTTCTCGATTTCGCTTTGACGCTCATCTCCTTCCTCCCTTTCATCTTGTCACCCTTTCTTTCTCCTCCATCCCACTCCCCCAATGCCAAATCCCCTTAAAGCCATTTTAACGACACATGTGAAGCTGTCACAGCACCTCATTTCAACCTCCTCTCGCACAGAGATTTATTTTACAAATCTTTATTTTTAAGGGACAAAAACCATCCACTAACTCTTGGGAAAAGATACTGACACCTTCCAAACTTCAATATGTACTGTAAACATTTACTCAAGTTGATCAAAATTTCTTATTCACTGACTTAGTTAAAGTTGCAAACATTATTTGATTGGTTTTATTGACATAATAAAATCAAACTTAGTTGAATTAGAAAATCTAAATGCAGAGATTTTTTTTTTTCTTCAAATGATATAAACTTAAAAACTTGTGTTCATAATTATAATTGAAAATAAATAATAAATAATAAATGAGACACGTGTAGTTCTTCCTAAACATATGTTGTTGCATTCCCCCTGATCTCTGGAAGTGGCTGCATGATGCTGACCATCTGGTGATGGACAAACACCGCCCCCCTCTGGCTGCTCTTCACAATGACAACCACAGGACTGAACACAGACACCAAAACTGCACCAACATGACGTTGCCTTCATGTTTGTGCACCATTTATATATTAATTTTGACTGACTTGTATTGGAGCTCAGACTGCCTTCACAGAGTGCATATTAAAGTCATCCATTGGTTTGCGGAGTACTGTTTTGAAGCCTTGAGTCGAACTTGGCATCTTAATTTTTTGAAACTGGACCTGAGATCTTCTTGAGAACTCCATTTTCTATACACCGCTTAATCCCCACGAGGGTCAGGGGGGGAGGCTGGAGCCTATCCCAGCCGACTTAGGGCGAAGGCAGGGGACACCCTGGACAGGTCAACAGTCTATCACAGGGCTACACTTAGAGACAGACAACCAAGCACACTCACATTCACACCTACGGACAATTTGGAATCACCAATTAACCTCAACATGTTTTTGGACCTTGTGGGAGGAAGCCGGAGAACCCGGAGAGAACCTACGCTGTACGGGGAGAACATGCAAACTCCACGCAGAAAGATTCCGGTGCCCCCACCGGGACGCGAACGGGCAACCTTCTTGCTGCGAGGCAACAGTGCTAACCAACTGCGCCACCCTGCAGCCCCTCTTGAGAACTCAAGAACAGTAAATGTGTCTGTATGGTAGCAACATATGAACGCATGTTGTCAATCACAAAGCAGCCCTGCCCTAAAAAAAAAAAAAAACAATTTTGTCACACATTTTGATTAAATGGGACTATCATTCCTAAAATGAACATAATGCTGTATTATAGCAAACTTCAGACTGTATTTGGAAGAATTTCAGTAACTTTTTTCTCTGTCTAAAATGTGATGAGATCTTAAACAAGAGAGCGTCTGCTGTAGCTCACTGACCTGAGGAGACTCTGAGACTCTTAATCTCAGCCACACTGTGTTGTTTTCAGTTGTGACCTATTTGCCTCCACGAGCCTGTAATTTAGACTAGCGGTTTTAAGCTACTTGGCTTGTGTGGGTACATACCAAAATAAACCAACACTCAAATCAATAGAGGAATTATAATTTCATACTGCGCATGGGTTTAATGTTAATGACTCCCAGAGCCAGTGTAGACAGATTAATTATAAGATGCAAGCCCCTCTCCGTTCATCAAGTTAACCCCCCAAAAAACTCTGTATGTCTCTGTATCAAATTCTTAACTGATAATCAGCAACACTATCACTCAAATGTTGGCCAATCAAAACCCTAGATTACTTACAATCCTGCAAAAGCAACTCTGCTTTGTTAGCAAAAGCACAAGCGCAATTGACCTCTAGAAGTCTTGCTAACATGAGCCAATTAAACATCACAGAAATATTTGTCATTGTGCCCATAATTAGCTAAACTTCCACAATGCTCTCTGCTTGCAAACATGAACAGTCTGTAGGTCAAGAGACCCCCTCCTCTGGTCCCTAAAATAAAAAAAACAGGTTCCTACAGCTAATCCATCACTAATTTTCTGACATGTCCTTCATCTTCTGCCTTAAGATTATGCATTTTTAAATGGTTGAATTATTAATAGCAATTAATTGATTAGTCGTTTATCAACATCCCGAGTGTCAATCACTTTTTTCAAGTTTTTTTTTTACATGACAATATTCTCTAACATGTCTCAGAGCAGATATGAAAACAGGTGAAGTAACAATTAACTATGCAGATGACTATGTTATTATCAGCTTACTTAAGGAGGGTTAAACCAGTCATAGCCCAATTAGTGATGACTTTGTACAGTGGTGTGAGGAGTCCTACCTCCAACTGAACATATCTAAAACAAAAGATATGATTATTGATTTTAGAAAACAACAAGACAGGCACAGAGTCACCTTAATTAAAGATGACAAATAAAGTGCAATCATATAAATACCTTGGGACTATAATTGACAAAAAATTGAGTTTTGATGAAAACTGCAAGTTTGTCTGCAAAAAAGGCCATCAGCACCTTCATTGCATCAGAAAACCTTCATGAGTTTATTTTTAAAAATAATTCTGTTGAACCACAGTTCAAAAGCAATGTCTGATTTTCATTGGTTAATTTTCATTGAATTTTTATTTATTATTACTTTTGTCAGACTCAAGTTATTTCTTTTTTTTTCAATTCAATTCAATTTTATTTGTATAGCGCATATTTACAACAAGTCATCTCATAGCGCTTAACAAAGGCAGAGACAGAAACACCCAACAATCCAAAACATGTGGATTCCCTATAAACTTCAGTAGTCCGCAAGCAGTCTGCAACAGTGGGAAGGAACCGAAAACCCCCATGGGGGGAAAAAAACCTCCGACAGAACCAGGCTCAGGGAGGGACGGCCATCTGCCTCGACCGGTTGGGTGGATGTAGGATGAATTATAAAATTTAGTTTACAGTTAAACAAGTTATTAGAAGTGACCATTGTGGGTTTTTCTTTCATTAACCGAGGGGTACCAACAATTTTGTCCACGTGTGTATTAGGTCTTTATTCTAATTGCAACATAAACCCTGATGCAACATCCTTCCCCTTCTCATTTTTGAGTCTTCTCTTGGAAACAAATGAGGCAAACATGCAATTCCACAACTTTTTTAATAAATAAAAAATATATTTTACTTTCAGTTTAAGTTAGCACAGAGTCCGAAAAGCACATTTAAGTCCAGGGCTGTCTGGTCCTGATTGCCTTCAACCTAACAACAATCAAAACCAGCTTTCTGGACGGTGGTGAATCTGTCGGACCAAAACTGGACCGTCAAAACTCCAACTAATTTTGTTAACCATCCTGTTGGTCTTTGGCTGGACATTTTTGAAAACCATCTGACTTTTGTGAAAGTGACAAAATGTTGACTTTTAAACCTCACAGAGTCATTGAGATGTGATCCTGGAGTGTCAGGTGTTGTCGGTGAACACCTGTCCCAGAATAGAGAGTCGAGCGCTGAACGGCTGAACAGGGCAGGACAGCAGCGGAGGCGTCTTCTTTTCTCCTGGCTTCAGTGCAATGCTGTCTGACTGGCTGGGAGGAGAGTCTTCAGCTTGCTTGGGAGGCGGTTTTGATTGACTGCTGGGCTGTGATAGGCTGAGCAGGATGTCTCGGAGCTCCTGGCGGTCCTGGGCGTGGCGGCTGCAGCAGTAAAGTGCTGCTGGGTCCAGAGGATGAGCTTCCGTATTGAAGATGAACCCCCCTGCCCCTAAAACACACTGCCCCCCATCACCACCTTCCTCCCAGGAACTGTCACCTTCCGTCCCTCCACCATGCAGGAAGTGGGTGGGGTCAAAGAGCAGGTAGAGGTACTTTATGGTTTCGGCAAGGAAAAATGACTCCATCCTGTTGTCCAGCTGGTGATCTCGCAGGTCTTTAACCTGCAGGATGATATCTGAATTAAACACTCTCACTCAATAAAACCTTATTTATACAGCAGCACCAAGTGCTTTACAGATAATAGACAGTTCAAATTTAAAAAGTAAAACAATATGAGGCCAAAAGAGGCAAGAAATATAAATAAGAGGTGTGATCAAAAAACTCAGAGACTATGGCTGTAAAAAGCGAAAACCATATTCAATTTAAATCTGGCCACTATCCTCGTCAAAGTGGCCTTCTTGTGCAGTCATGAACGGCTCTAAGAACACCAGAAACATACCCTGGAAGTTCTGTTAAGTAAACACGTCTGCCTAACCCATCCATCAAACAAGCAACCCTTCAACATGAATTTTATTTTTATTATATAAGTGAAAGAAGTCCCAGGTAGTCAAATTTGAGCAAATTTTGCTCCCATAACATCTTACCTTTCAGCTAAGTGGAAAGAAAACATCCAAAATACACTATAAATCTATTATCTATACACCGCTTGATTCTCACTAGGGTCGCGAGGTGCTGGAGCCTAATCTGGCTGACTCAGGCTGACGGCAGGGGACACTCGGGACAGATCGCCAGTCTATCGCAGGGCTACACTTAAAGACAGACAACCAAGCACACTCACATTCACACCTACGGACAATTTCGAATCACCAGTTAACCTCAACATGTTTTTGGACTGTGGGAGGAAGCCAGAGAACCCACGCTGCACGGGGAGAACATGCAAACTTTATGCAGAAAGATCCTGGGTGTTCTTACTGGGATGCGGCCCGCAGACCTTCTTGCTGCGAGGCAACGGTGCTAACCACCTAACTACCTTGCAGCCCCCAAAATACACAAACAGGTGTTAGTTTACCACTTTGTCTAGAGCAAATGTATGCAAATATATGCATATTTAATGATGTAATGCTCCATTTGCGATTTCCCATAATATTTCAGAAAACTTGTAAGACAAAATAATATCATCCTAATATAAGTAATGTCGTCCCCTGGGGGAGTTGGGTGATGATAACTTCTGGTCAAAATAGTGTCAAATTGAATGAAATTTGCTAAAACACGTCTTTAAAGGCAGAGTTTGCTCGCATTCTCGGAGTCAGAAATCTCCACTTTACGAGCACCAACATATACCAAACTCTCCAGTTTTATTCCCATGTCTATTCTGCACAGTTTTACAAAGGAATGTGTACACATATCAATTACAGTCAGAATTTTTACAACATCAAAATATGGCTGTTGACAGTATTTATTCATGGGGCGATAAAAAGAGTCCATAATTTTCTTTTGTTTAAACCTTCAACTTGAAAATGTCAAGAGAATGAAACAAGAATAGAAGTTCAGATTTCTATTCTAAAAATTAACATAAATTAGGGGATTTTAAGATATATGAGACCTCATTTGCATATTTAAACTTTTTTTTTTTTTTTAACCTGTAATATAAAAAAATCCTTGTAGTACTGGAAGTAATGAACTGCTTTATTGTGATATCTGCTATTTAAAAGTGTTGCCATGTTTAACTGCAGTGTCTCCTTTTAAAAAGATTGATTGTAATCAGCAACGTTGCTGAGCTTTTTACTGTGCAGGTGTTAGTGTTTCACTGTGCAACTTTCTGGTTTACTTAAAATGTAGCAGGAGTATTTGGTGAGCTTTAAATATTAATGAAAATTGGATATTTTACTGCAAGACTCTACAGACAGCCTAATTATCAGATTTTTGATCATCTGAATAATCTGCCTCAGCAGCTGATTTTAGCTGACCTGCATCAACAGCTTTAAATTTGAATTTGATCTTAGTCATGTTTTGGTGTTTTACACATACAGACCGTAGTGTGCTCCTGTAACCAGCAGATATTCAAACTTACGCTAGCGTATCCACAGGGCGTCTTAGCGATTCTCTCTATGGACTCCAGAGCATCGAGGCCCAGCTGGAGGTAGGTGTGATCACCTGTAGCCCTGAACAGGTACATGGCACTTTCTATTAACTCTGAAACACACACAGATGGGCAGGAAGGTAAGAAATTGTGTTTGGCAGCCAGTCTGCCAAGCATGGACCACAGCAGCCCTCAAGTCACTGAGCTGCTCTCTCAACACAGAGGTGCTCACACTAAACTCAAACTGAGAGCAGGCAAGATGCAGTAACTGCAGTCAAGAGTTTTTTTCCTTTTTCCCACACGAGGAAAAATTCCATTCAAAGACATGACATGACGTGTTGTTTACATCCTAATACCTTAACCACTCCCTCTCTGCTGTTCTCACTAACCAAGGACATCAAATTTTTGTGGCAATAATTTCAACCATGTAGGAAAACATCTAGGACTTTGGAAGCAATGAGCATGGCTGTCAGGCAGAAGCAGAGGTTTGAACACAACATTGTTTTGTTTTTGAACAGCATTCCTAAAATAGACATTTTTCTTATTTTAAGTCAGAATAAAAACAAAAATGATTCAGGTTTTTTGGGAGCTCTGACATATGCTGTTTTGTGTGATTCCTTTTTTTCCTGACTCTCCACAAGGTATGCAAAGTTAGGATAAAGAAGACACAACAGATACATTGATATACACAATTACACATTGATATAATACAACACGTTGAATTCCACCCAAATGACTGTTTAATAGGCTGGTCCATCCAATAACTGTATTGGTCTGACCTGGCCTCAGTGGGTATCCCTCTCTCTTATCCACCGTGTAGCCCTGAGGGATGCTGTAAAACTCCGGCAGACCTCCAAACTGTCTCCACACCGAGTAATAGTTCTGAAACGTTCTCACAGCACTGTCCAGGTTCCCCAGCAGAGACTAAAATACACAAAAGACATTAAAGATCACAATTTCAATACAAGTATAAGAAAACACTGTGAGTTTTTGTGTAATCAGGCAAAGTCTGCTACCTGCAGGCCAGGCCAGAATGCCTCCAGACTTTGGAAAACAGGCATGGACACAGTTCCTTTATGCATTTGCACCCACAGGTACCAGTCATCAAAGCGAGTGTAGTTCTGAATGGCTCGATCGTAGGCTGAGAAAAGGCACCACAGTTAGCAAATTGACTTCACATTACGGTTGAGTAGCCTCGGCATGCTACAGACCAACACGTGGATGAAACTCATCAGTGTAAGGATAACTTGTCAAGGGATAATACAGAGCAGCTTAGGGCTGCTATGAACGAGCCTAAAAATGCTATTGATAAGTCTAGGGATGCTACAGACTATTCTCGGCTTGTTATGGACTAGCCAACAATTGCAAGTGACAAGTGTAGGAATGCCAGTGATTAGTCCAACAGAACTAGCTGGGTGGGGTTTGGTTACTACATACCAGGTGCTTTTATTTGTTTGCTAGTTTTTTTTTTCATTTTCATGGTCATACAAATCAAATAATAACTGTAAACATAGGCCTCCATAAACATGGCCATTAAATAATGTAGTAAAAACAGGAAACTGCTATCCAGTGACAGGAGGATGGAGAGTGCAGTGAGCTTTACCCTGGAACATGCTGAGCAGCTCTTCGTCTTGCAGCATTATTGCTCCTTTCACCAGGTACTCAAAGTAAGAATCAACTCCTGCTCCAATCCCAGCATCCTGAGCCACCCACTTCTTAGACAGAATGTCAATGTGGTTCCCCACCTGGACAGAAAATAAATAAAGCCTTCTTTTATAAAACTAGCTCTTTATTTTATCGACTGATTCAGCATCGGCCAGAAAGGAGGTGATAAATACGATACTGGCAGTGGCAACTGTGAAGTTAACAAGATCTCTTTCTCATCACTCTTTGAAATCTGCAACTATCATTCACACGCTTACCTCAGCCTACTTGGCCTCGTACCTTTGTAACAATTTATTACATTATCCACTAGCTTTAGATTGTAAAATGACAATGTGCACCATACCATCACAATAAACAGTGTAGAACTAACTGGCATCCCTAGTAATGTGACAGACTAGCCTACAGATTCAAGTTACTGGCCTGAAGATGTTTTGTACTAGCTTAGGGATGCTGCAGCCCAATTTAAGGCTATAGCAGCAATGTTGGGATGCCACAGACTAACCTAGAGATGCCATGAACTAGCAAGGTCAGCTACAAATCATAGCCAAGCTCAGTGTGTGGGTGTGTCATCACGTAGAACGATAAAGAAGATATTCTGCTAGCCATGAGTGGATTAATAGGTTTTTCTCTGTTGTCTTATTTTTCACACACCCACATGCAAAACAAAACAATTAGACTTTCTTTAACTGTTTAGTTAATGTATTTGCATTCAATTTTATTGAAATGACTGAAATGTATTATATGGGTTGGATAGTTTTGATTTCCCAGAGCCAAAAGCTCAGACAGACAAGTTACCAGTCCAATGTCAGATCTGGTCTTCCACAGGGCTCTCAGAGCTCGGCGGGCTGCGTTCTCAAACGTCGAGTCTCCAGTTAATCGACTCAGCATGGCAAACTCCAGGATGAAGGTTCCCACGCCAGCGGTGCAGGTGACAGGCGTCTCGGTGGGACTGACACCATGCAGCAGGTTCACCGTACCGTACGGCATCCCGGTGGGAGTCTGAAACGCTGGAAAGGTTTAGCACATGTCAATAGGTTTTAAGTAATTCGTTACATATTTAGACTTTGCTCTCAGACTGTTTGTGTGTATGTTTTTACCAGGCAGTAGTTTCCTGGCAGCGTCCTCGGCCATCCGTAGCAGTGGTCCTGAACAAGGCCAACCAGGCTCCAGCTCCATCCCTGCCCTCCCTGCCAGCAGGTGAGCTGACAGCAGACCACCCACCACTACACACAAAAACAAACACACATATCATACTCAGTTTTGAACATAATGTTCCCATCAAAATCTCAAATATCCTCTCCCTCTGTACCTCTGATGTTGGTTTCAAACACGGACGCGTTGACATCAATGTCGAAGTCCACAGTGTCTTGGAGAAGTGATGCCACTCGATGAAACTCTGTATGATTTCCCAAGACCTTTAGAAATGTATTATATTTACATTTATTATGAAAAAAACATGGCTTCATTAGAATACTGCAATAACAAGTGACAGGAATTTAACTTTCTGTAATAATCAACATTTTTCACAAACTGTATAATAAAAATACTTTTTTCACATTTTAAAAAATCTCTTCCAGATCTTACCAGCAGAGTGTCGAGGGCATCAATCAGAGTGAGTGAGAAGCTACGGAAACAATGAAGAAGGAAATATTTTATTGTTGACAACTTTTTAATGAAACATTAAATGCAGAAAAACCAAGAATGACAGAAAGAGAAGCTACAGGTAGTAACAAGTTAGGCAAAATTACACGTAAAAAAAAAGAGTTTAACTCTGTGTAATAAGACAGTAATGTGGAACTGCAGTGGTCATCATGTTGCTTAAGAGTACAAGAGACACTGTTTAGGCAAACAAACTGAGCAGAGTTTTCCAGAATTATTCTAAATAAAAAAAATTAGAATGTACTGGTAAAAACGAAACTGTGTCAGAAAAAATGTATGATATCATTTCAAGACATCGTGAATGTAGCTAATAGTACGTCTGGAAAACTGTCAAAAAAATAATTTGCATGATAATGTCGTCTCACCTGCCCCAGGTGTCTTGTCCATCACAAGTCAGTGGGCGGAGCTCATCGTAGGGAAAGGCGTTGTCGAGGTAGCTGTTGTAGGCATGGTAGAACATGGATTTGATGCGCTGTCTGAAACATAAAACAGGTCACAATAAATTATATGAGGGAACTGAATTCAAAGCTTTTTAAGACCTGCAGATTAAGGCTGAAAATTAATTTGCAACTATTAAGAAATTCAATTCGTCGGACAAAACAAAACGTGGGAATGTCCCCTCTAGGTGTCAGCCTGTATGAGGGGATGATGTCATCTGATGTCACCTTGTGTTTGCCATCCATCTGAGGCAGTGAAGACAGTCAGAAGAAAATCTTTGCATGCTTCTGACAGCTCATTAAACAGTCAATCAATTAATATGTGCCCTGCTGGACCTCTGCCTGACCAACACCTATTTTAAATATAGTGAGAGTTGAGTTTCAACAGACAAAAGCACAACTGTACCATGGGCGCTCCAGCGTCACCCATGGAAGTAAAATTCAGAGCACTGAGCTGCTTTCAGGGAACAGCTCCTAGCTACTAACGTACAGGGGTTTTTCTAGAAAAAAATTATATGAGGGAGCACACTGTGACGAGGGGTGATGCGACCGAGGGGGGGGGAGTGCAGAAGGAGGGGAGGTTGCCCTGGTCCCCCCGTGCGAAGCCTTTGAAAAATTGAAACTTAAATGGGACATTCTCAGGCTATCTGAGAGAGAAATTTTAGCTCATGAAACTTCAGAAATCAAGATATTATCAACTGTTGAACAATTGTTGTGTGGTTAGAATTGTAATACAACTGTCCTCTGTGAATGCAAACATGACAAATACTAGTATTGGCAAAACCTCTATTTACTAGTACTTGGAATGTTCTTACATGCTCGTACTGCACCATGATCCACATACATGTACTTTAACCAGTGTAACAGTGTTAGGGAGCAAGACCCTATCATGTACACTAACCTGAGTATAACACAATGTCATGGAGTAAGACCTTATCATACATGTACACGAACTACTCAGTACAAAACAGTGTGAGGGAGTAAGACCCTATCATGTACACTAACCACTGCCAGTCTAACACAGTGTGAGGGAGTAAGACCCTATCATACATGGTCATTCAGTCTTGAGAAATCTTGCTGTGTAGGTCAGCTGACCTTGCATGTAACCTATATGAAATCTCACGAAAAAATGTATATTTTGATCATTTTTTTGCACCATCTAACAGTGTATCTACCGCAATTGGAATATGCTGGAGTCATTATAACATTTTGATGATCAGACACATTGTCTTGTGCTGAGATGTTTTCATGTCCGAGAAGATCGTTTTCGTGAAGATTGCATGTTGTACGGCAGCATGTAAGAACATGGCCCAAGTGTTAGGGTTCAGTCAGCATTTTGGTAAGAGGGCGCAAGCCGGGAGTATGAGGGCACAGCGCCCCTGTAACATTATTTAGACAAACCTATGATATACATAAGTAGCACACACCTGGTTCAAAATTCAACCCCAAAAAATCAAAGCCTTCAAAGCACAGATCAACAGCAGCGTCAAATCCACAAGGGAGGATTTCAGGGAAAATAATCACACTTTTTTGGACTTTGTTGTGCACATTGAGACCTCAAGATTGAAGTTTACTGCAAACCTACAAACGGAATGGCTGTCTCTAAACAGAGGTATGTTCGACTTATCAGGTACTTATAATGCAGTCTTAAGATCCCTTCCCAAGCAATGTCGCTATCCTTCCATGTGTTTTGAGCATGAGAATAAATACCTGCCATCCCCAACAGTTACTTAGAACTGAAGAAGCCTCATATGAAGGAAAATGTCTTTAAGAACCATAAAGGAAGTCAAGTTGCCCTCCACTGAAGCACTTAGGATGACTTTAAATGACTGAGAATCTCACAGATGAGGGTTTCTAGGTACAAATAATGAAATCAGCCTCATACAACCACTCAGTCTATTATGGAATTAGAGCCATATATACATTCCATTATATTCTAAAATTTCACCTGACGCTTGAATTTTGTTTCCCTTTGCATGGATTAAAACATTTCCACCATAAACGGATGCAGAAAAGGAGCAAGTTAGATTTACATGAATGCTGATTATGAACGGTTTGTTCTCCCACAGTAAACAAATGAAACCTATGCCCATGGCTTCAGGACATTGTTGTGGACATTTTGTTTTACTGTTTTTTTCAAGGCTGAGCAAAAGATGAATCAGTAAGTAAGCAGTAACAGTTGTAGCCCTATTGCAGACATATTTCTTCTCCCACCACTTAAAATTTCACCTTGGATATTAAATTAAACCAAACATTATATAACATATTTCCTACATGCTAGTTTATTAATAAAGACGGTCATGTTTATAAAAAGTAGCATCACTTCTAGATGGAAAAAATAAAGATATATATATAAAATTATAGTGTGTCGTGTGTGTCAGTGTGTGGTACCTGACAGCAGCCATCTCCTGCTCACTGAACTGATGAGTCGCCGCATCATTCAGCAGCCACAACAGCGCCGCGCACACAGGAGCGCGCATGAAGACGAGACGGAGACCCGGGGACAGACAGACAGGAGGACACGGGGACAGAGGAGCAAAAGAAGGGAGGAAAACACTGGAGAACAGGTGGGCTTCTACTGCTGTTGTTGTGAAGCGGTCAGGAAGCAGGAAGTGAACGATGTGCGCATGCGTTTGCCGGTACGCTGACGAGTGGGTTTTTTTTTTCAACAAACTTTATTGACAACAAATTAACGTTACAACACAAATGGCAACAAAAGGACAGAATAATTGTGTAAAGTAATTAAATCAAATACAAATGTAAAAAGTGAATTTTGCAATTGTTGGCCACAATTTTCTCCAAACAGATGTACAACATTGTAATGTAATGGGAGAAGATAAAATTGGTAGAGGGTAAATGTGTGTTAATATATCACCTGGAGCAGCTTTGAAATTTGAGCAAGGTCATATTTTTCATGTCACAGCTGAGTTAAATGAAACACAAGCTGTTGCTTACAGCAAGCCTGAAATGGGTTGTACAATAACGTGAAGAGATTTCTACAAACATGACGAGTCTGAGTCCGGACTACTTTTTCACTGGTAGTGTTGGAATATTTAATTTTGTGAAAGCACTGATAGCTTATAATTGACACTAGCATCATTTAATGTGTATCAATGCGCGAGTTGTGCTGATCTTAAGAAGGGGAAAGACGAATACATTCAGTCCAGAGAGACCAAACTCAGGGAGGTTAAGCCAGGTCAGCTAGTAGGTATGCAGCTACACACACACACACACACACACACACACACACACACACACACCTATCAGTATTTTGCACCCACAGACATACCATCCCCCTAAAAGCTAGTATCAGTTAAGACAAAGGAAAAGTACTGACATCCAGAGAGCACGGGATGTTAGTGGGGAGGTTTTCCTTTACAGGGCACGGATGCTGTGGATTGGATGGATCAGGTGCCAAGAGATAAGGACATATCTGTGCACCAACAAAGGGAGAGCTAAATTTAAACCACGGCTCCTCCCCAACCAGATAGCCATTCACGTTTCACTATTTAAATTCAATGTTTGTGTTTCGTAGCTAATCACCTTCCACGATACTGAATAAGATGTTTATGCTTACATAAGGCTGCATCCATTGCTGGGAAAGTTGGTTACACACTAACAGCTTGCTGACTGTGATTTTCTGAATCAGTAATGGATCCCTGATCAAGTAAATTATTATACTGCAGAATAAATAAGACTAAATGAGAGAAGAAGTTTGTCTCTAAAGAACGAACATGCCTCAACAGTAGCACTCCTACATGTCATGGGCAGAAACACCTCACTTACTTACCATTTGCTTATTGTGGACACCAGTTTTTTAATGATGTTCCCCAAATGGCTGGCTGTGAAGGCTAGCTGCTGATTGGTGGCTGCAGTGCTCAAACAGATGTGTGACTGAAATTACTTTGAAAAGGATTAAATAGTGTTTTCTAGTAGGAATAGTCCAAGATGACCAAGGACCCGTCTTACTCCACCAGCACCCTTCATAACACACAGAAGCTAAACAGCTTGTTTTATGCACCAGGCAGGCACAGGCTAACAGAGCCACAGAAGTTTTCAAAGTATTCCTTTTCACCAATGCAACTAGAGCTAACTGCTCCTAGGGGGTAAGTCACAGAGAGCTGAAATTTGGGTAGTATGTAGAATACGCCTTGAAGGTAAAATGTTATCAAAATCATCTGCAAAGGTGAAAGAGCGTGGTGGCCGTCTGATTTTTGATCCTTTGCCATGAAAGAGGAAGTACTGTGTAACTACCCTGTACATGCTCCAATCTGCCTCAAACTTTGCATATTTGATCAGACTGATGTCCTGATTACATCCATAGGCCAAAATCCATTCACAGTCATAGCGCCACCTATTAGTAACAGGCGGTTTGAAGCATTACACTTACATGTGCAATTGCTCCAAACAACAAATATCATTCTTAAAATTGGTCAGCTAAGTCTTCCCACGTTGACGATGCTACAGTGTGAAGCTTTTATGTTTTCAAGCAACAGTGTTGCCATGGCGACGCATAGTTGCTATGACATGGAAAGGATTTTTTTTGACAGCTTTGGAATGCTCATAAACTCATTAAAATTGGCATACAAGTCACTATCGGCTCAATGACAGACAATGTGTGCCTGTTTTACAAAACGGCTCAATAGCGCTCTCTGTAGCAATTTATCCATTAGCCCCCGCAGGCCATTTAACCGATGTATAGAAAATTTGGTAGGCATATGTAACACATCAGGACACACAAAAAAGCCTCTTGGACCCATACCATAAACTCAACAGGAAGT
>NW_007577743.1:1011646-1034620 GCF_000690725.1 Stegastes partitus
GTTTTACACTTTCATGTACTATTATTAGCCAGTCAACCGTATTGACCTCAAATGCGGTGACCTGAGCCTTTAGATGCTGATGATGACTCGTACCAAAAATTGTGAGCTTTCGTTATATGGCGTGTCCGTGGCGGCCCTCTGAACTTTGATGCTTTGCCATGAAAGAGCAAGTGTTGACTCCCTGCCCTCTGCATGCTGCACTCAGACTCAATCACAATCACAATCCTTTTATTGTCATTTTGCATATGCTTCTGTACACACAACGAAACTGCAGTCAGAAGTCGCAACTTTTTAAAGACTGTGTGAGGTAGTGGGTCACCTGTGTAGTTAGTGTGCTGTCTGTATAGGACTGTGTGTGTGTGTGTGTGTACGTGGATTTAAACACTCACGTCTCTTTCGGAGGCCAGATTATGTTTGCCAATAATCACATCTTTGTTGCCCTCTGACAGCACAGAAGTCCATCTACTCAGGTTTTCTGAGAAGTGTGTAACTCCTATCACCATCATGCATGTGTGTGCACAAATGCATTTTACACATACACTATATTGCCAAAAGTATTCACTCACCCATCCAAATAACCAAAATCAGATGTTCCAACCACTTCCATGACCACAGTTGTATAAATTCAAGCACCTAGACATGCAGACTGTCCCTACACACATTTGTAAAAAGACTGGGTCGCTCTCAGGAGCTCAGTGAATTCCAGTGTTGTACTGTGATATGATGCCACCTGTGCATCATATCACAGTCCAATTGTGAAATTTCCTCGTTCCTAAATATTCCACTGTCAACTGTCAGTGGCATTATAACAAAGTGGAAGCGATTGGGAACGACAGCAACTAAGCCATGAAGTGGTAGGCTACGTCAACTGATGGAGCGGGGTCAGCGGATGCTGAGACGCATGGTGCACAGAGGTCGCTAACCGTCTGCAGAGTCAATTGCTACAGACCTCCAAACTTCATGTGGCCTTCAGATTAGCTGAAGGACAGTGCGTAGAGAGCTTCATGGAATGCGTTTCCATGGCAGAGCAGCTGCATCCTAGCCATACATCACCAAGTGCAATGCAAAGTGTCAGATACAATGGTGTGAAGCACGCCGCCACTAGACTCTAGAGTGGTGGAGATGTGTTCTCTGGAGAGACGAATCGCGCTCCTCCATCTGGCAATCTGATGGACGAGTCTGGGTTTGGCGGTTGCCAGGAGAATGGTGCTTGTGTGACTGCATTGTGCCAAGTGTAAAGTTTGGTGGAGGGGGGGTTATGGTGTGGGGTTGTTGTTCAGGAGCTGGGCTTGGTCCCTTAGTTCTAGTAAAAGGAACTCTGAATGCTTCAGCATACCAAGAGATTTTGGACAATTCCATGCTCCCAACTTTGTGGGAACACTTTGGAGACGGCCCCTTCCTCTTCCAACATGACTGTACACCAGTGCACAAAGTAAGGTCCATAAAGACATGGATGAGAGAGTTTGGTGTGGATGAACTTGACTGTCCTGCACAGAGTCCTGACCTCAACCCGATAGAACACCTTTGGAATGAATTAGAGCAGAGACTGAGAGCCAGGCCTTCTCGTCCAAAATCAGTGTGTGACCTCACAAATGCACTTCTGGAAGAATGGTCAAAAATTCCCATAAACACACTCCTAAAACCTTGTGGACAGCCTTCCCAGAAGAGCTGAAGCTGTTATAGCTGCAAAGGGTGGACCGACGTCATATTAAACCCTATGGATTAAGAATGGGATGTCACTTAAGTTATTATGTGAGTCAATTCAGGTGAGCGAATACTTTTGGCAATATAGTGTACGTCACTGCCTTCATGTTGTAGGCTTTGATGAAATATGATTTTTTTCACACTGACTTGTCATAAATAGAACTTCAACAGAGTTCTATTTATGGTAAGTTGCTCCTCTCCTGAATCAAAATGATCACGTTAATGCTCAGTTTTAATGCAGCACACTGTGTTTGCAGTTTGCTTTCTGCAGAATGATCTGTGGTTAAACGTTGTTCAGATGGCATGTCAGCTATAGGGGATAAAACAGAATTTAAACACAAAATTGACTGCAAACTTTACTGCACTTTTGACTGATTGACTGATTCACAAAGTAATGTTTTTTTAAGGTCTTGAAAGCATGACCTTAGGGTGGACAAAAATGTTTAAAGCCAATTTAATTAATTGACTACAACTTGAATTTTGCTTCAAATCAATGAACGCCAATATTTCAGTTCATCATGCAATTAATTGTTGGTCGCAGTCCCTCTGACTTACTTTGAGTGTGAAAGGTAGTCATGTAGGACTGATCCTTCCCTACCCTACTGTCCAGGGTAGGGAAGGAAAAATATTCCTTCACATTAAACATAAGGCCTGCTTGTCCAAGTAAGCGCTGTGTCTGCATTCACGGCAGAAGTCAATCAATCGTAGGCCCCTTGTCACCAACTGTTATTGTGATTTTCATAGATAGGATCTGGATGCATAGCCAGGTGGACAAGGAATGTCCAGACCTATAGATAATTACGGAGCCCGACTGGTGACATCGATAAGAAATAAAAATAACTCGTTCCCACGCATTAGTAAATTGTGGCCATGAGTTATTCATTCGTGGGAACGACATAGTTCAATTGTGGCCTCGCATTACTAATATGAAGAAACAAGAGAAGTTGTGGAGCAAATTTCACAGTGCGGTCATACCAGCTGTTGATTAACAGGCGTACTTGCATGAAACATGGAGCATTGATTTCATTTCATTTTATTTTAACCTTGGAATGAACTACACCGATATCCTGCGATCTCTTGCAATGAAACACCGTGTGATAATTATGTCGTTCCCACACATTAATATCTCATGGCCACGACCTAACTATGTCGTTCCCACGCATTAATAACACGTGGCCACGATTTACTAATGCGTGGGAACGAGTTATTTTTATTTCTTAGATGATCTAGCAAAGAGAAGATGATCTAGCAAAGGAGTTAATGAACTGATGTATATATGGGAGAGTAGGCATCTCCGAACAAGTTTTGTTGCATCCAGTCCATTCTGATTCACTTAACGTTTAGCTTCTGCTAATGCTAAGCCCAAACTGATAGCATTACCTCAATAATACAAACTTCAAGTACATAAAGGTTATTAAAATCAATCTAGTGTGTATGCTTGACAACTGAACAGCTCTACAAAAAAATGAAAAATGCTTGAAAAAAAAAAGCATCCATGCTCTTCCTTAATGTTGTGTAGTTGTTAATGACTTCTGGCCAGAGTTCACGTGTTTAAAACATGCCGGTTGGACATAGGATTGCTGTCCAAGTTGATCCCAGCATATGTAACAGAGCCATCTTTGTGGCCCAAATCATGTGTCTGTTGACTAAAACAGCAACAGCAGCACAGTCCTGTTATTCACTGTGCTCAGTTAGCATTAGCAATGAATCCACTGATTAGTAACTAGAAAATATGCATCCATTTCGTCCTGCCAAAAATTGACCTCTATGACACCTGTGTTACAGCAGACAAAGCACCAGGCTGCCAATAAATTCAAAAATGACTTGATCAGACCAAAACCTGGTCTTTGACTTTGGGTCAAGACATCCCTACTGGAGAGTTAACGAGATGAGCGCAATCATGTGAGAGATGAACCAGAAACTATCAGGTCACCTCAAAGATGGAAAAGGGAGCCGCTGGTTCTGACATGACAGATGACTTTGCAGAAACAAACAGCAGAGTAACCGAGTGGCTAACTGAATAAAATCCTGACAAATGTTACATATTGATATTTATATATTTACATTCGTTTGCATTATTATTGTGGATTCCCCTGTCAGATCAGATTCTGTGGTGCAGGAGGGAGAACAATGCCTGCAGCAAAACTGATGTCTTGATAAATCCTAACAGATACCATTAATACGTGGAAAACACATGGACAGTGGGAGTAGGATTTAAACATTCATGAGGTCTATAAGGGAAAAAAATTGAAGTGGTAGCTGCTATTTGTACACTTGTGTTACCTTATCATAATTTGTATGCAGGTAGTTTTATGTTTTATATGTCCCCTTTCTCTGTACATGTAAGTATTAGTGCAAGATTAGAATTCAAACATGACATGATAGCAGCAAATTAGAACTTGCTTACAAAGCAAAGTACTCACAAAATAATTAATTGAGGGGATCAAAGACATTAAAATTAAACCACTAGATGGAGCTACTTGTATTTATTTTTTATGAGCATGATATGGGAAATACCACAGCAATTAAGTTAATTTTCATTATTGTACGTTGAAACTCTCTCCCTGTTGTCTTCTACACAACATCTGCTGCTGAATTTGACTGGTGTTTTCACTGAGCTCAGTGGGTTGTGCCTATAAATACACATCGATGCTCCGCTGTCTGATGAGCTACAGCGTATTGCTGCTCAATACATTTTGAAACACTTGCATGCTTCTAGGGGTTTAAAAAAAAAAAGAAAAAAATTTAATAGCAAATTCCAGTGATTTTGCTCGTCAAAGCCAGTTTTCAAGTCTGGGAGCAGAACAGAGTACAACAAAGCCTTTAGTCTTCAGAGTTAGATGTGTGAAGTCAGACAAATGTTCGCAAGTAATGTCGACTGAGTCTGTGCCTTCTGGGACTGAAGAGGTTGAAAATGAGAAGAAAAAAAAAGAAACTTCATGCAAGACCCTTGAGGCTACATTGCTGCTGTGATAATCGCAGAAGACTCTTGGATCTCCTCACAATTTGCCAGCAATGGAGTTGCAATGTGGGTAGTGGAGGTGCCAGTTTTTGACATAAAGAGAACAATATAGATATAATATGTGTTTCTGCTGCAGGAACTTTGATTGCTCATGTTTAGAGCTGCCCTTTATAACTTGGAACTTTATAATTGCCCTTTATTTTTCTTCCACTTCTGGGTTTGTCTCTCAACTTCTTGTTGGTGCTGACTATAAAAAAAATCAAAAAGTTCCCCCCTTTGTTGAGTATTGGCTTAATATACCTAAGCCACCCAGCTTTTATAACACACAGTATCAGTTCTCCCTGCATTGCTAGTTTACATGGTGGTTGATCAAAACGTTTGTGCGCATGCATGAATCACATCACAGTGACAAGCACTAATTGACATGAGTCAGGACACTGCGCTTTAAACAGCTGAGCCTGCGTTTGAGCCTGTTGGTAAATGCACATTTGTGATTCCTCCATTGAGCTGGAGCAAAGAAGAAAATATGTGTCAGTCAGTAGATGGGATGATCCGACCTTCATGTGGAGGATGATCACCGGTGATGGGAGATGGGTCTGCAGCTACCACCAAGGGAAGACCAGCTTTTTAGAGTGTAATCACCAGGGGCATGCATGTTTGTTACGTTCCTGCTTACAGTACGTAACTCGTCTGTCAATAGGGAAGAACTCACAAGAGAGTGAATGGCAGTGAACAAGTTATTTATTTATAATTGTTGAATAAATTAAATGAACAACAAAATGAAGGTTTCAAAAAAAAGTGTGGGGGAAGGGTCAGCTGTGGGGTCGTGCCAAATCAAAGAAATAAATATAATAAAACAGGGCCTAACTCAAATCTTTCTGAATGAAAAGAAAATGAAAACAAAAGGCCTGGCTGTCTTATTTAAAAGTGACAGCAAAACAAAACTTACACAGTGGCAACCACCCCTAACCTAGTGCATGTAACAAAGTTAACTACGTGTGTGTACATGTATAGGGTAACCAATCTTACCTCTGCTGACCACCTTCCTACCACAAACCTTCAAACACTGACAGCAATATGTGAAATGACGGCAAACAGGAGGCAGAGAGTGAACAATGGAGCATGATTGCTTATAAAGGAGAATCCTCCAACTGATTGGACAACCAGCCAAAGCACGGGCCAGTCACCCACTCCTCAGGAGCTCACAGGTGGCAGCAGCAGGAAATCCACAGGTTTTGCCCATCTTCCAATAATCACCTGTAGGAGAGAGGTGAAAGGGAGACACACATGCACACACACATGCACACACACACAAATCCTCCACTCTGCACATACCATATAATGCACACCCATATAAGTCCAACCAAAGGTTTGGACAAGCTACCAACTTGCCACTACAGAGCACGAGATAGTGCATCGGCAAGAACGTTTTCAGACCCCTTTTTATGTAGAATTTCCAGGTTGTAGTTCTGGACTATCAAAGACCAACGCATTAAGCGCTGGTTATTGTTGTACATCCTGGAAAGGAACACTAGGGGGTTGTGATCAGTGAAAACCTTTGTTGGTTTAACACTGGAAGCAAGGTATACTTCGAAATGTTGTAGAGCATACAGCATTGCAAGGGCTTCCTTTTCAATAGTAGAGTACCTGAGTTGATGTTTGTCAAATTTTCTTGAAAAGTAGGCCACAGGATGATCGATGCCCTGAAGATCTTCTTGCAGGAGTACAGCTCCAGCTCCAACAGCACTGGCATCAACTTCAAGCTTAAAAGGCAAGGAGAAGTTTGGAGCAGACAAGACAGGGTTACAACTGAGCATGTACTTAAGATCCTCAAAAGACTGTTGGCACTCACAAGACCAAGCAAAAGGCTTAAGTGGACTGGTTAGAGCAGTCAGTGGAGTTGCCACAGTGGAGAAGTTCTTGCAGAACCTGCGGTAGTAACCAGCCATCCCAAGAAACCAACGTAACTCCCGTCTAGTGGTTGGCACAGGAAATGCAGCAATAGCTGAGACCTTTGCATCCACGGGGCGCACTTTGCCTTGACCAACTTGCTGACCAAGATACAAGACAGAACCCTTCCCAAACTCACACTTTGCAAGGTTAAGAGTTAAAGAAGCGTCAGCCAGTCTTTTAAAAACATTCCTCAAGGTAGCCATGTGCGAAACCCAGTCATCAGAGTAGACAACAGTGTCATCCAAATATGCCTTGCAGCTTGGAACATCACCTAAAACTTTGTTGACTAGCCTCTGGAATGTAGCAGGTGCATTACACAGACCAAATGGCATTACCGTGTACTGCAGAAAACTGTCCGGTGTGACAAAAGCTGAAATTTCAGAGGCACGTGGTGTTAATGGAACCTGCCAGTACCCTTTGAGCATGTCAAGTTTACTGACATACTTTGCTGGACCAATCTCATCAATACAGTCATCAACAAGCGGCAAAGGATATGCATCAAGGACAGTAACTGAGTTCACCTTACGAAAGTCTGTACAGAATCGAGGACTGCCATCAGACTTCTGATCCAGAAGACAAGGGGAACTCCAGGGACTGGAGCTGGGCACAGCAAAACCATGTTCCACAAGATAGTCCACTTCTTTTCTCATACTCTCCCTCTTTGCAGGATTGACCCGATAGGCGTGCTGTTTGATGGGTCTTGGATTAGCTAAAACAATGTCATGAGAAATGACATGAGTTTGAGAGGGAATATCATTAAACAAGCATGGAAAGTCATGAATGAGCTTCTCAACATCCCCACGATGATCATCAGGAAGGTAAGCCAGAAAGTGAGACAAATCTGAAAGCACATCAGAATTTCTTAGTCTTACCCCCTGAGTTATAGCATTACGCATAACCAGGCCATCTTCTTCAGTGGAGCTCACTGTTGAGGACACAGCTACTGGAGACACAACAGTTTTCACCTCTGCTATCGCAAACGTACTGCTTCCATCCTCAGGATGAAAGTATGGTTTCATCATGTTTACATGAGTCTGTTTCGTCGTCTGCGGTCAGGTGTGTGAATGACGAAGTTAGTGTCACTGACTTTCTTTTCCACAACATAAGGACCAGTAAATTTTGCAGATAAAGCAGAACCAGGGCTAGGAGAAAGAATCAAAACCTTGTCACCAGGTTGGAACGAATGGACAATGGCTTTCTGGTCATAGCGCTGCTTCATCTTTACTTGAGAAAAAGATAGAGAATCTTTGGCTAAAGAGCAGGCTTTCTGAAGACGAGCTCTGAGTTTCACAACATACTCGGGGATGCTATTGACTTTCCTTTCTTCTGAAGAGAGAAGCTGTTCTTTGAGAAGTTTTAAGGGTCCACGAACCTCATGGCCAAACACGAGTTGAGCAGGACTAAAACCTAGTGACTCCTGTACAGCTTCACGAGCAGCAAACAAAACAAATGGCACAGCATCATCCCAGTCCTTTTGACTGTCAAAACAATGTTTCCTGAGCATAGACTTCATGGTCTGATGAAACTTTCTAGTGCCCCCTGGCTTTCAGGATGATAAGGGCTTGAAGTTACATGCTTAATACCTAAGGTTTTCAATACCTGGGAAAATACTCTTGACATGAAATCGGTACCCTGATCAGTTTGAACTACCTTAGGAAGACCAAACACTGTAAAAAATTTAACAAGTGCCTTACTAACAACTTGAGCTGTGGTTTTCTGTAGTGGACCAGCCTCTGGGAACCTCATGGAAACACACATCATGGTTAAAAGAAACTAGTTTCCGGACTTGGTCTTTGGTAATGGTCCTACACAATCAACAATCACTTTTTCAAATGGCTCTCCCATCACAGGTATCGGACAGAGTGGGGCAGGAGAAACCACTTGGTTTGGTTTACCAGCTACCTGACACATATGACACGAGCGACAATACCGCACCACATCGGACTTGAGACCTGGCCAGAAGAAATGTCGAAGGACTCTGTCATATGTCTTTGTGACACCCAGATGTCCAGCCCACAGATTGTCATGAGCCAGAGACAGTACCTGAGAACGATAAGCTGTTGGGACCACAACTTGATAGACTGCATTCCAATCTCCACCTTCTAAGACAACGGCGAATCAACAATCCATGGTCTATTAAGTAGGCCACTTTCTTTTTATTTGCCTCCTTTATACTAACAGAGGATATACAATTATTTAGTGTTTTATCACTCTGCTGGGCTGCAATAAACTCATCTCTTGTGGCTGGTAGCTTCACTGACTCAATACTTGAAAAACCAGACAGCTCATTAGCAGACTGAACTTTTGACTGAGCCTTGGATCCTGGAAGTTCAGTATCAGTCAACTGGTCTGCAAAAAGGAAAGTGTTAGACAGATCAGGTCCATATTTCTTTGTTTGAGCCCGTGTGACTACACATGCAGGAAAAATCTCAGGAGATTCCTGGTTTTCACAAGTAGCATCAGTTAAAACTGGGACATCCATGATCACTGGAGTTGGAGTCACCTGTCCTCCAGCAATATCATTACCAAGAAGAAAATCAATACCAGCAACAGGCAAGTCAGGGAGAACTGCAACATCCACCCCCACTAAGAAGAGGAGACTGAAGATAGATTCTGTGTAATGGTGCAAGTACATTAACCATTCCAACTCCCCGGACTAAAACACTGGACTGACATGACGTCAGGGGTGACAGATAAAATTCCCTCCTTGATGATGGACTGAGAACCAGCTGAGTCTCTCAGTATAGTGACTACCTTTTTGTCCTCTGATTTTTCAGTCAACGAGACAAAACCTTCTGAAATAAAAGGCCTGAAACAGGGGTCAGGTTTATCATTAACACTCACTGACCGTTCAGGAACAAGTGTTGGAACTGTTTTAATCAAACTCACTTCCTTTTGTTGAACACCTGAGGATAACTGCTGTTTGCGTTTTAATGCAAGACAGTCAGCAACAACATGACCTCTTTTGTGACAATAAAAACACTCACGAAAACTTGGTGGCGGCGACTGGGGTCCTTTGACCTTTTCAGGGGCTGTATGACTAGAATCAAGCCTTGCGGGACGTGAAACAGGAGCTCTTTCTGTTCGTGAGGAAGACGTAAACACATTTTTATGAGTCAACATAAACTCATCTGCAAGGACAGCAGCCTTTGACAATGAAGACACTTTCTGTTCGTTCAGAAACCTTCTCTGGCAAAGAGCCTTTAAAGTCTTCCAAAAGAATAAGCTGGCGAAGTGACTCAAAATTGCTCTTTACATCATTGGCAGCACACCATTTATCAAAAAGAATGCCTTTCTCATGCAAATTCAACACAAGTTTGACCATTGGCTTTCCTGTGGTTCCTAAATTTCTGCCTATAGGCCTCAGGAACAAGCTCATAAGCAGGCAAAATGGCCTCCTTTAACACATCATATTGCATACTGTCTTCTAAAGAAAGGGCAGCTACTACCTCCTGTGCCTTGCCGACCAGTTTACATTGGAGGAGGATAGGCCACATGTCTTTTGGCCAGTTCAGTGCTGAGGCAATTCGCTCAAAAGCATTGAAATATGAATCAACCTCTGCTTCTCTAAATACTGGTACCAACGAAGTATTTTTACTAACATCAAAACCTTGTTTACTGGACACTGTTTCAAGAGATGCAGACTTGTTAGACATGGTTACAGAGTTACTGGAAGAGATTTTCAGAGCTTTAACTTAAAGTTCCTTTAGTCTTATTTCCTTTTCATTTTCCAACTTTCGTATCTGTAAGCGGAGATCATACTCTGCTTTACGCTTCGATTCCTTTTCCTGGGCCTCCAGCTGAAGGCGGGCTAAGCGAACCTTGAGCTTAGCATCGAGACTGGACCCCGGAGACTGTGGAGAGAAAGGATCGAAACGAGGTAAAGTAGCGGGAGCAGGTCTCCCAGCCTGTACTACAGGAGGCGTGGCTGGTGCAGCTGGCTCCTCCACACCTTGAGATGAACCACCTGCTGTAGTAGAACGAGCCTCGTGTTATGTGCTGGGGGCACATTTTTTACCCTTTATTTAGTTTTTCATATTTTCCCCTCCTTTTGTGTTATTGGAGCATGTTTAGTTCATTTTTTTCAGTAATTGATAGAGCCACGGCTCCGCCTATAAATAGGCTGGATTTTCGTTCTCTCTCTCTCTCGCTTCTTGCTCCTGCCTCTCACCTCCCGGCTCCTCCTAGATGCGGCGCGCCTCGGACCGTGCGCGCTCTCGCACACCAGCTGCCACGTTGGCAGCCTGGCTGATGCCGGCCTGGCATCTCTTCGTTTAGATTTTTGGATTGTTTGACCCGGCGGGATCGGCCGTCCAGTTTTCGTTTGTGGACCTTAGGTTGGTGGGTTTTCTTTTAGTTCGGTGTTGGCACCGGTTTCGACGGCCCTGTATAGGGTTGGCCCGGTGCCACATCATTTTGTTTTGTTTGGCCGACCTGCCGGGTCCACCTTTAATTTGACTTTGGTTGTTTGTTTGTTTTTTTAGGGCACGGGGAGTTTGGGCGGTTTTTCATTTTTCTTTCAAATCGTTTAAAAAAATAAAATAAACGAAAGTTGAACTACCCAGGTTCCCTGTGTCTCCTTTTAAAATATGTTGGTGCCTTTTTTTTGGGGCCGTAACATATTTATGGGGGCTTGTTAAAAAAAATTAACCCTAGCGCGTTGTCTTTGTTTGCCCTTTGTTGCCTTTGTGTTTTTGCCCTTAGTGATTAAGGGATTGTGTGGCAACTTCTGCTTTAAGGGGCATTTCGTTCTGGCTTCGGTGCAGGGATATTTTTGCTGATTTCTCTCAATCAATTTGAGTACCTGGTTGGGATATTTGTGGGTCGCTTGGTATTGCGCAATAGCCTTTTTGTTGTTTAGGCTGCGCGTGTGTTCGATTTAATCATGTCTTTCAGTTTTGTCCTGGAAGACTTTGTGACAGCACCCACTTTGGATGTGTTTCATAAGTGCTCCAAAGATAATTTGGTGGCGCTTGCTGAATATTATGGAGTCTCAGTTGCGAAGCAAGCTAACAAACCCACTGTTAAGTCGGAGGTGTTCTCCGCGCTGGTGGAGCGTGGGATTTTTCCGGCTTCAGTGGTCCCGAAAAGCCCCAGCTTGTCCTCTGGTATGGAGGAAGCCGTGCGTTTAAAGGAGCTGGAAGTGGAGCTTCAGCGGCTGTCCTTAGAGCAAAAGAAGGTCGAATATCAGACTCAAATTCGCCTGCGAGAGCTCGAGTTGGCCATGCAGCGGCAGCAGCAGCTTCAGGACGCCCATTTTGATGTGCCCATTTTCGTCTCGTCCCTCACTTCAACGAGAAGGACGTTGACAAATACTTTACTCTGTTTGAGAGGGTAGCTGAATCGCTTAAGTGGCCTAAAGAGGCGTGGACAATTTTGTTGCAGTGTTCACTTGTTGGGAAGGCGCAGGAAGCTTATGCATCGCTGTCTGCTACTGATTGTCTTGATTTTGACAAAGTTAAAGCTGCGATCCTTCGTGTTTATGAACTTGTGCCGGAGGCTTATCGACAGAAATTTCGCCAACTGAGACGGCAATATGATCAGCCTTATGTGGACTTTGTTAGAGAGAAAGAGGTTCTGTTTGACAGGTGGTGTTCCTCTCAGAACGTGACTGAGTTTCACCAGCTTAAGCAGCTAGTATTGATGGAGGATTTGAAAAATTGCCTCCCGAATAACATCACCACATATTTAAATGAAAACAAAGTTGCTGACGTGACTAAAGCTGCTGTGCTTGTGGACGAGTACGTGCTGACACACCAGTCTAGTTTTGTGGACCGGCCTTTTGCATTTAGCCGATCTAGCCGGCCCGACGGTAATGGCAGCGATAGCACGAATGTGTCTGTGCCTGTTGAGCCAATTCCTGACTCTGTACTTAAGGCTGACGTTAAAACATACGCGCCTGAGACAAGAATTAAGGATGACGTCACATGTTTCTACTGCAAAAAGAAGGGTCATGTTATTTCTACCTGCCCAGCACTACACAAAAAGAACATTAGACCCGTGGCATTAATCGCAACTATGAGCCATGTTAATCAGTCACTTCAGTCTCCAAATTCCTGTGACTATGCTGGTTTTCGGCCGTTTGTGATGGATATCTGAGTGCTCAAGTGTGTTGTACTCTTGGTCACAGCACAGCCGTTTACCCAGTTTGTTTTAGCCACAGCAGGACAATCATTCCTCTCCAACCCTGTACTCACTGGACTTCCTCATAATAAATTCAAGTTGAAGAGTTGCGGTTTTGACACAATTTAAGAGGTTCTATACTCATTGCAGATGTTGCTTTACATATTTATATAGCAGGACTTCCAGGAAGTGTTGCAAGAAGCACTGGGAGCAGAGTATTGTTGCACAAGGAGACTACTTTGATGGGACGGCAACCCAGTTTAATTCAGTTTTTTTTTTTTTAAATATATTTTTTGGGCTTTTGCCTTTATTGAGAGAGACAGGAAAGGGGGGAGAAGAATGGTGACGGACCTGCAGCAAAGGGTCACAAGTGGGAGTCGAACTCACGACCGCTGCATTGGGGAACTATAGACCCTGTTCATGGGTCGCCCACTCAGCTGGGTGAGGTATGGGGGCGCCCTAATTCAGTTTTTGATCAGCACTTGTATACTGAACTTTGAAGTAAACTCATCAAAAGTTATTAACATTATTGACATCCTTCTCAAGTGATCATTAATGTTTTGTTTTTTTTTTAGTCTGGAAGCAGATTTTTCAGTTTGAAGTGAGACACAATCATTTACCTTCTATCATTAATATATTTGGAATTGTTGGCCTGTTGCACAACAATATGTGTAATAATGTCTCTAAACTACTGAGTCTAAGCTTTGCACTGGAAGAATAAATACAGGGTTTTGAACACCTCTCATAATATGTAACTGGTGTAAAATAATAGAGCACAAAACCAACACATTCTGACCAGTCATCATGACTATTATATCTACCATAACTAAATTAAGCGATCTGGGCACTGAATTGATCTAACTGAAGCTGCAATGTAAAGTCACTTATTTTCTCCCACTTCTAGTTCATGTGGAATGCTATAAAACTAGTTACATAACTGCCATAAATGTAGGCACACGGTGGCAGATGTCAGTTTGCAATGCAAGACATTCCCATTTCTGATGCAAACAGGAAATTTAAAGACTAAATTATGGAGTCATCGTACATCATGTTGCTAAAATTTATGAAGTGTTTGCCCGCAGAGAGGTATTCTTTCAATCTTCTTCACCCTTGGAAGTCCCCGTATCACGACCAAACTGCATCTGCTGCCATTTTTAGAGGGCTGCCAAGAGTGGGCACATTAAAAAAAAAGAGGCACTTTTAAAGCAGGTTGTTTCGAACAGCTTCCATAGCATCACTGCCACTGAGTCAACGCTATAGGGCTGTTCTTCTATGCTCTAATTTTAACCTGTTCTCATTCCAAGGGCTTCAAGTGCTGCTGTTTTGTCAAAGCTGCTGGCATCTCAGAAACATGCACAAAGTGTCCTTTGCTTTTGGAGCCACCCAATCAGTGTGACAGACCTATAGGAGTTTTTCTACTTTTAAAGAGCCTCATAAGAAGGCAGGAGGTGTGGTGGCAGCTTAAATCACACAACTTCAACTCAGGAGATGGTGTCCCATGTCAAACCCTGACTGGATCATTCCTTAGAAAATCAATCAAATCTAAAAAAAAAAAAAAAAAGATCTGTCCTGACCTCCTCAGAATCAACTGATTTCTTGTACAATAACAGTAGTATAATTAATTAAGTGATAAAAATGTCGTTTTATGAATATTTTCTGAGTTCCAGCTCTTCAAAGCATAAAGGGGTTGGTTGAAATTTTGCACTTTGCAATTTGTGTTACTTTTTCCAGCATTTTTGAGCCCTCTTCTTCTGCACTAAATGAAAAAATCGTGCAGCTGCTTCAGTCAATAACAATGAGAAACATAAAAATTTATGACGGTAAAAAGCACTGCTACTGCAAATTGTGCAAGACAGAAATGCTGGTAGAAAACTGTTAGACGTGATTAATATATAATATTTTACTGATGCTGCCCATTATTTCCAACTGACAGCTGCAAATTCAAGTTAAACTTTAAACTTAACATATTTATACCTGACATTTTATAGAAGTGTATTTAGGTCTGACACTGTAATGCAGGATATCACTTCAAAGCGAAATTAATGTTATTGATTGAATATTCTCTGTAATAAATACCAGTAGAATAATCCATTTTCTGTGTTTTATAAGCAGCAGTTCTAGCAGAGTAAATGGACTTGACAGCAAATCAGAGCCAAACATAAAAACATATTTATGTGATTTCTGCATTGCTAACTAAATACACATCTGGTTCCCATGGCAACATGATACATACAGTGTGTTATACTGTAACTACACGGCTTCATTCAGTGATGTTAGTAACACACAGCTCAGCATGTTTGCAGATTAAACACATTCCCTCAACTAACAATCTGTATCACTCATAAATAATAGTCAAAAAAATAATCTGGTTAAAGGGAGACACTCTTTCCATTTAAATCTTAAACTCTGAACATAACCTGCTCCCGACCAGGTTAGCTCCACAGCATCAGTTACTATGGAGATCTAGCCAGGTGACCTTCATGACACTGATAACTCTGATTTTAAGCTCAACATACCTCGATAACCCACTAATTTCTCTTTGTAGTACAGCCCTCTGGTGGCCTCCTACCCTACTGTTTTCAACCAAGCTGATGCAACAGTGCTGCACTATGTACAACAGACAGGAGTATGAGTTGATTACAGAGGCAGGAGCGGAGGACAGAGTGCAGCATGGATTTATGATAAATGCCCAGACAGTTTGACATTATCACTGTTAACATCTCATAGGTTACTTCTGTCTCCGTACTACTGTTAGATTCCCTCTGCCCAGCTGAAGTGAAGTTTCCAAATGTTTTTCTGGACATCTGGAGAGATAACATCACAAGACAAGCAGACAGAGGTTTGCTGTTTAACAAACACTGAGGCTCGTGGCTGTCTCTGCTCAAATATTTGGAAATAGAAAGTTTCCTCTGTGTGTATGGGGAGTTTTCAGTGAAGCATAACAATTTTTTATTTTTTTTTTGTCAGTATTTTTATTGTGTTGCACTGTTTACTTAGCTTGGAGTAGCATTTCTCAGTATGTAGCACAGATTCTTATTTATTTTATTTGGCTGGGAACACTCTTATTGTTAACACAAACAAGAGAAGCAGCTTTCAGTTTCTACACAACGCATATCTGGGGGGAAAAAATACCAGAAAATTGCAGGTCTGCTGCAACGCTCACTGCTTTTAAATCAAAGTTGAAAACTTTTCCGCTTTCTTCTGCCTTTAATCGAAACAAGTCAGAGGTTTTTAAATATCTTGCACTGCAGAATAGCTTTTAATTTTCTGTTTTCTGTTATTTTTTGTTCTATATTTAACTCTTTTAATTGTATTAAATTGTATTTTTAAAAATAGTTTTACTTCTTTTGCACTTTGTGTTGATGCTTTTTATGTTTCATGTATTGTTCCTGAAATGTGCTATGCAAATGGATTTGCCTCGACCATGACATTTTATGCGCCAACACAGAAAAATATTGTTGGAATTCTTGTGTTTTTTTCTGAAGTCCTCAACATATCATTGTTTCTCAGCCATGCAACAATCTATGCTGTCTGAACACATGTAGCTGTAGTATTTATTTCATATATTAGTGACAGCAGGTGTTGCACTTCATGCCAATGTCGTACTGTCCTTGAACAGTGTGTGGCTGTGCTAACTCCCACACATGTTCAATTTGAATGCTGTTTAAAAAGTTCCACTGATTGTTTATACCTCTATCTTGGTTTTATTATTTATGCAAACTCCGATCAAATTTACCCCGCACGGGAAAATTATTGCCTACCAACAATTTAACAAATTTAACCATTTAATGTTTGTTTTTGACTGATTCCAGTTCTTGAGTGACATTTAAAGGAGGTAATGATTTTACTCTGGTAATGTCTGATGTCACTCCTGCAGTGTTGGCACAGCTGATTGCTTCCTTTCATTGCAAATGTGGGAAAACAGAAAAACGGAGTGCAGCTCTTTGGTGCTGCTCAGCACAGGTTCAGGGAAAACATACAAGATGGAGATTATTTTATTAAATGAGGATTCTTACGTTCTCAGTGTAAGGACCCGGAAATGTATTTAACATTAAGGAATCATGGCACACACTTTCCTCATAATGGCTGCAAAGTGTTGTATAAAAACACCTACCTGCTGCACAGCTCAGCATAAATGCAAGAAAAGCTCTGAAATATTTGGATGTGAAATGAGAAAACAGTGATAGCATTGCACAGCTGAAGGCATATCTAAACAACATGCCTTATTTTTCATCACTGAAAACTATAATTCTTCAAGCTGTCTTTAAAATGTAATATAGTAGAATGCAATCATCTTATTCTGTTACATTTTATAAATCAGAAAACCACAGCTCTAGTAAAGGTCACTAGTAAATGAATCCATTTGTGTGTGTGTCTGAAACAAACGCATGACCTTGTGGCACTAAAACAAGCTGAAATACAAACAGTACTTGCTGAGGACCACAAAGACACTTCATCACTGCAACTGACATTAAAACACTATAATCCTGTTTAGTTTATAGCAAAACTATTTTATGTATCAGTTAATATTTAATTTATTTTAGCACCAATCACAGTGTTTAATCTGTCACCGTGACCTGTGAAGTAACACAGGGATCAATACTCAGTTCTCTTCCTTTCAGTTTGCACATTCTCTAATGGATCACTACTAATGGAAAATGTGTTTGTAATAATTTTTAGGATGATTCCAAATGGATACTTCATTTTTTTCTAAATTTCTGCTATTTCCACTGAGGTTTTCCTTTCCACTAATTGAAAATGACACAAACATTTACTTTTTCATGTTGTGATTTTTACGTTTCACCAGTTTTTGTGAATTCTGTCTTCTCTCTGAACTTTAATACCCCCTTTCTGGCTGTGAGGGTGACAAATCTGAGGAACCGATCTTGTCAGCTTGCAGTCTGGGTGTTTTCTGTATCATTATTTCTCTGCAGAATATGTGTCTAGTTCAAACGTGTTGCCGAAATACTCAAGTATCACTGCTTGCCATTGTGTAATGTAATGTCGTATTACAATTGCACGTGAGTGGAGTGAAATGACATCTGAGCCATTTTAATGCGTGAAGAGATAATTGCATGGAAACCACTTCTAAATATGTAATTCTGTTGAACATAGATGAATTTTAAAGTGTGCAATCCATGACCAGAGAGTTTAAAACTCTAGTATGATTTTAAATACAGAGATTTACCTGGCACTCGCTTAATTAACATTGTCTTAACTCACTTTGAACTTGCTTGAATGAAACAGCTGTTCATTTCTTTACATTTTCTAAAGCACTTTAAATGGCACTAAATTGCAGTAAAACATATTTATACCGTTGGGGTTTGAATGCCTACATCATAAAATCTGCTGAATTTGCTTAAGATCTTAGCTAAACTTTCACAACTGGCTGTCAAAAGATTTCTATGTACCCCTTTCATTTGTTCCATAAATTAGAACACACTGTCACTTGGAAATTTAACGCCTTCATAATTATTGTAAGCTAATTATGAAATGCCTTTGAAGTTTCTTTATTCTTTTTTTCTGGTGTAGAAATCTGTCAGTAAAAAAAGATGAAGCTGATTCTACCATTGTGGGATTAAAGAGAAGGAAATGTCAGCACTCCAACCCCTACTGTGAGGTTTAATGATTTTATTATCAACGTAATAGTGCCGGTTTACCCCTTCTTTTTTTTGCAAGAAGACCTAAAGGTATGTGTTTGTTTGTTTTTTTTCTCTGCTGGAATCACACAATTCTTGAGGTATATAAATGTACCAATGTGAAGCTCATAACACCACAAACACCCTCCACCTGAACCTTCTCCCCAGAAGTAAAGACAATCATGATATATAGAGCCTTCATGAAGCATATATAAATCCATAAATCATAGATAAAATGATGAATAAAAACCCATAAAATACAATAAATGCATTAATATGTAATATATATACTAGCTTGAAGCTCTGACAAGAAAAAAAAATCCATATAGTAAATCTGACATCCACATAATAGCTTTCTGCTGTTAAATGTTTGTGTATGTGGACTGGAGTCATTGCCTTACAGCGAAGTAGGAAATCAACATTTTTTCCATACCATGTTTTTTTTCTTCTCTTTCTGCAATTCACAGTGGAAAAACAGCACACACAGTCAAACACACAATGCACCATGGTCAAGAAACATCATTATGTAAAGTCGCATTGTATTACATCCTGTTTATCCCTTGTGTTTATTGTAATTGTCAAAAGATTTGACAGTTAAGAAGAATTCCCCTGAATGTATTCAAGGTAAGTGATTTTATTGTTATAAATCTCACTGATTCTCTAAAACCCACATACAGAAAGTTTAACAGACACAGGTTCACAAAGTCCTATTTACAAGACTCAGCAGTCCAACGGCATCTAAAGGATAATGAACACTCCTTTGAGGACAACAATAGACAGAGAAGACAGATGATTTGAGTGAAGGAATCCGTGTACATTAAACTGCAACAGCATCACCACTTAGCAGGTACTTAAAATGCAGACTTAAAGTCCCTTCCCAAGCAATATGTCTGTGTAGATTTTCATCCAGCTCATGGTAATTCAGTCATCCAGGTCATGGTAATCATAGAAACTTCAGTAGAAATCAACTGGACTTCTCTTGTAGGTTCTTGAAGACAGTTCACCTCCCATCCAAGAGGCTTCTTCAGTTCTAGCTCATTAACATCTTGAGTCACCAGTGCCATGGCAGATTAATACCCTTTGTTGTGTAGACTGGCAGCTGTCGTTGTTGGTGGACCACCTGGATTCACAACAATTCACACCTTAAGTTAGATGAGTCCTAGGTCATTAATGGGCCATTAGCTATGTGAGCTGGAGTTACTATAAAGTCTGTAACTCCCAATTAGTCAGTTCGAATTGAAGAAGCCTCTTTGATGAAGATCTTCAAGAACATACAAGAGAAGTCCAGTAGATTTCTACTGAAGCTTCTAGGAACTCCCCAGGCAGTTTCATACCTTGAAGTATCCGAGTCTTGGATGGTTCACAGGCCATGAGTCATGTGACTTAAGGGTGAGAATAAATACCCGGGACTTCATATTAATCAGATACAACTGAGGAAGCCTCTTGGATGAGATATGACTAGTGTCTAAACATTTTTTTACTCAATAAACATGTTTCCTTGAGTTTCACCTTAGTAGTTTATGGTTTACTCTGCATATAATTTCAAAAGACAGTACTACAGTACTACACACATACACATACTGTGCAAATCAAAAAGACATGTCTGACTGTTGAAGACTTTTTGAATTTTTGGCCAAAAATCATGAAAGTCAGCCTAGAACTATTTGCATTATTGTATTTATACAGAAACCCAAATACAAAGGGGAAAACAAAACATCAAATGTGCTCAGATTTTTGACTGTCACTAAACATACTTCATCCTCTTTTATTTCGCACTTTATTACAGTTCCTTGCTGATGGTTTTCTATATCTACACATGGGGTGATGTGGCACTGTAGGCAAGATGAACTTAGCTTGCAGATGAATTTAATCATCGGAAATTTATTTAATACATTATTATATCTCATGCAAAGATTAGATCAGTACAGCCTGAAAGCAAAATACTGGAACACAGGCTTTAACTACTTTCTCCATATTGCAATAAAAATGTAGATAAATGAAAGGAGAGAGGTGATTGTTGGTATTGTGGTTCCCTGTAGCCTCTTCCATATGGGTTGATTTTCTTCTGTAAGTGAGGTATATATATGTACATATTGTTAATTTTATTTTAGATTCTTGTCTTACCCTTTGATTTAACATAGCTGGCAAGTGGCTTGTACAATCTGAGAATGTTTGAGGCTCAATCCAGAATCTTTGAAGCATTGTTTCATGAGTGGCTCTAGCTTATCCCAGCCGACTAATGGCGAAGGCAGGGGACACCCTGGACAGGTCGCCAGTCTATCGCAGGGCTACACTTAGAGACAGACAACCAAGCACACTCACATTCACACCTACGGACAATTTAGAATTATGAATGAGGATGTTAGCAATTTAAAAGCTACCATCTTTTAAAATACCAGTAACGTCCAAACTACGGCAAGACAACCCAGTCTCACGGCAATTCATGAAATAGTCACAAAATTTAATCTGTTGTTTCATGTCCTGGGACACGATTTTCCCAACTTTTTCATGTTCCCCAGCACAAATTTCAAACCAATACATTTCAACTGAAATTATCTTTCGTGTCTGGGACACATTTTTCCCCTATTAGACAACACATATACTAGCATGTTTTTTGTCGTTCTTTTGTTCCGACAGTAAGGCATTAACCAATTTTACTGTTGTGGCCCGTCCACACAAATAACTATAGAGATCACTATAAAGATGTGTGCACCCACACTGACGAACGTTAATATTCTGTAAACACCGGCGCTTTGTATAAACTCCGTATTCATTCGAATAGAAGAGACAATAAATATCTCCAGGCAGAGAGAAGCTGTTCTGAGATCGCTCTGAAAGTGATCCCAACTGTATCGTTCATAGCTATTATTGTTTATTTCTGATAAAATATAAGTGCTTTTAATGTGTTTGGGCTACATGCTCGTCATTCCTTTCATTCCTCTGTAAACAAATACAACTCTGAAAAGAAGGCCACATGCAGGAAAATGGCAACCGGAAGTTGTATTGCAGCGATGGCTAATCCGTCCATTGTAACTGAGAGGCCAGCAGTGGAAATATATCTGTAGCTTTGTGCAGCGTTAAGCTAGCTCGTCAAGGCTGGCTACATTAGCTATTGGCCTATCCTATCTGCTTCTTCTTCTGTTGATTTGGCAGTTGGCATCCAACGTTCAGGTGCATTACCGCCACCTACTGTACATACAAAAACATTACAGACCCTGTAGGACGGATCTCTTCCTGGTGTATGGCGAGGCTGCGCGCCAGTGCTAACAGGGTTGCCTTAGCAACGAGCGCAGATTTCTCCCAAACACTGCCGGTGAAATATAAACACAAAAAATGCCACAATACGATGTACTCTTTTACACTTATTTCATACTACACGTATTATACTTTAACAGTAGTACATTTTCCAGTACTTCAATCTATTTATTTAGATTATTAATACAAAAACACAACTCAAGTTGTAAACCCCAAGAAAAACTACATATTTCATGGTGTGTCCAATCACATTGTATTGTAACGCTACTGGAAGTGGTAGTTCTTTCTTCAAAATTGCTGTTTCTCCTAGATGGAGGGTGAAATTTAAAACTTGGCACACACATCACACCTGGCGCAAAAAAAAATTATGATTAGGGGAAATACACACCTCAATAGAAAAATACCTCCACAGCGGTACCTAGAAAATTTCAACAGAGTCCCATCGGAAGCACGTTGGACCTGGACCTATTCGATAGTAGATATGTGGAGGAGGTCAGGACAAACAAAAAAGTCAGTGACAGCCATACCCTCTACCCATTTTGGATTGTTTGTTTGTCCAACCTGAGCTAACTCCTCCGAGGGGGTAAGTCACAGAGTGCTGAATTTTGGGTAGTACGTAGAATATGCCTTGAAGGTAAAATGTTATCAAAATCATCTGCAAAGGTCAAAGGGCGTGGCCATGGCAGCCCCCTGATTTTTGATCCTTTGCCATGAAAGAGGAAGCATGTCTTAAACTTTTGGATATCATTCCTAAAATTGGTCAGCTAAGTCTTCCCACATTGACGATGCTACAGCGTGAAGCTTTTGCGTTTTCAAGTAATGGTGTTGCCATGGTGACACATAGTTGCTATGACACGGAAAGGATTTTTTGACAGCTTTGGAATGCTTATAAACTCACCAAAATTGCCATACGAGTCACTACTGGCTCAACGACAGACAATGTGTGCCTGTTTGGCAAAATGACTCTATAGCACCCCCTACAGCAATTTATTGATTAGCCCCCGCAGGATGTTTAATCGATGTTTATAAAATTTGGTAGGCATATGTAACACTTCAGGATGCACAAAAAAGCCGTGTGGATCCCTAACATAAACTTAATGGGAAGTCTGCCATTTTGAAATAACTGTTCAATTTTTTGTGATTTTTGCCATTTTCTAACTCTATCACCTCCTAGGACTCCTACACACCTCAAATTTGGCTAGCACATACAACACGGCTTGGTGATCAAAAGTTATCAAAATGCTCCACAAAAGTCTGAGGGTGTGGCAATTGCGGCCTTCTGAATTGTGATGATTCGCCATCACAAAGGAAGTGTGTCTAACGACCCTGTACATGCTC
>NW_007577743.1:1038123-1043510 GCF_000690725.1 Stegastes partitus
TCCTCACAATTAAACACAAGACCAAACTCTGCCGCACAGTAAACCAGGCCAGCAAAATCATTGGATCACCACAACCCCCCCTGGCAGAACTGTACAGCCGATCTGTGATTAGGAAGGCCACCCTGATCACAGAAGACCCTTCCCACCCCCTCCACCACTGCTTCCAGCTGCTGCCATCAGGCAAAAGATACAAGGTTCCACTGGCCCGGAAAAACATCTATAAAAAATCATTAATTCCCACTGCAGTAACCACTCTAAATAGCCGGAAATGAACACTTTGCTGTTTTTAACTGCCCCTAACGTCCTTTCAATTATGGCTGTACTTGTATGTTGTTTTAAATGTGTTTGTTTTCATGCCTGTCAAAGAAGAATTTCTGTCACTTGTGACAGACAATAAAGTTTATCTTATCTTATCTTTGTGTGCTTTTTGTTTTTAATGCCCATTTTTGTGAGCATTCACTTTTAAAAGAGCCCCTATTGGATGTGGTTCTTCTCTGGGCTTTAGACTTCCGACTCTCCTGTTTTCCTTAAGGCTGATCCAACTTCCTCTCCTCTAATGTCTGGATTTTCTGTTAGTTGTAGGCTTGACTCTACTTCTTCTTGTGTTTTTTCTTGCTGCTGATTTGCTTTCTCAGCATCACAGGATTTATGGGGGTTTGATTAGCTGCCCACACTTTGGACTTGATGTGTGAAAACATGCTTCAGGTACATGCTAACCTTGCTCCATGTGGGCCAGTTCTACAACTTTACACCAACAGATTAAGAGCAACATTTCACAAAATTAGACAGATGGCCATTAATTGTGTTCCTTCAACTGTGCTCTTCTTCTTTGGGTAAATGACAAATTAGGCTCCATTTGGTGCAATACTGTTACCTCCAGGATACAATCATTTGACGTAAAGGGTCTCGGTCACTCCAAAAAACTTTCTTAATGTAATGCTAATTGCAACAGGATAAAACTGATAATAAGCTTCTCCTCTGACATGATTGTATGCTTAACTCTGGTTAGACTTTTCATATAGTGGTGAACATGTGTAGAAAGCAGGATAGAAAATAGACTTGGAAACAGAAGTTCAACTGGATTTCTTGTGTAAAGTTCAGGAAGGTTTGAATGTGATGTAGTTGGAGAGCTTGATCCTGGTTCGTGAAGAGTGGTGGCTGTTTAAGGCTGGATGTGGAATTTAGGTGACGGGTCAGCAGACAGAGGAATACAGGAAAAGGGAAGGAAGGCAGTGTTGAGAGCGTGACTGGAAGGTTACACTGTTACCTGGAATGCAGAGAAGAGCTGAACAACACTGGTAGGTTGCAGATGAAGAATCGCAAGGTTCAGGGACACACACCCGTTAATCAGCAGGTCTACAAAAAGCAAACGGTTAACCGAGTTACACATCCCACCTCTTCTAAACAGGAAGAAGACACAAACTGAAAAACACACAAACAGCATTTACATACATTTTGTAACAGCACGAGGACTCAGACAGTCAGCCATGCAATAATGACTCAGTGACCTTTTGACGCTTCTTTGTAATTTTTTGTGCCATTGTGGTCGTACTGTTTAATTTTGTTATGGCCCTATAACTGTATCTGTTCATTTGTGTGCACTTTGTGTCTGTTTTTCACTCATTTTGCATTTCTTTGGTTGCTGTCATGCCTTTGCTTAACGTGATTTTGTTCCATAGTTTGTTTTGCGTGTTTCGGTCGTCATTTTGTGTTTCTTTGTAGTTATTTCATGTCTGCTAGTTGTGGTGACTATCTATCTGTGCGTGTCTTTGTATCATTTTTCTGTCCTGAAAGTCATTTTGCAGCTTTTTGTAGTGTTTGACACATTGTTTTGACTGTTTTTGGTTTAATTTGAATGACTTTCCCACAATAATTAATACATTTCAATCCTTTGCGCTTCACAAATTGCAGAGCATTGACCAACTGAAATCCCAAGCAACATTTTTAGGAGATCAGCTATGTAGCAGATTTAATTTTATCATAGAAGAGGCATGTTTGCGTCTAAGACAAAACTGAATCAACAATAAAAATTTCTCTGCAAATATGAAATGTGGTAAAGTGCAGTTTTGAAGCCAAAAAAAGGTCGGATACCCCCTCACCCCATCACTTGTTTCATACATTTGCAGAGTCGAGTTTAGATGTGAATGCATTAATTTTTAAACTGCAAATGTTGAAAGTAATTCTGATATTTAAATTTTAATTCCCCAAGAATCAGAGTCATAAAGAAATATGTTCAACCACAAACAAGAGCACGAAGTTGGCTTTGCCCCAAGTCTCAGCATCATGAAGTCTTATTTTTGAAAGCATCCATTACTTTTCATGCCAGTACCTTTGCACATATTTTATGTTGTAACCATTTCATATTAGCTGTGGAAATTTGTTGCTTCTATAACTTGCTTGGCTGAGAGTCTTTCATAACAGTGGCACACACATGCATACACAACCATTTTTACACTTGCTCAGAGCTGGAAACAGGTACGCTGATTTGCCCAAAGGGGTGATAAAGCTACTGGACCAAAAGAGGTGGCGTATTTGTTCCTGACCAGCTCAGAAGGGAGCTACATTTTTCATGGGGACATGTTTTCTGCTGCTTCACTTTCAGCAGTTGTGCCCGGGAGTTCAGCCAATCAGCTGGGAGGTTTTGATGTGCTGCTGACCTACAGTGAGATTGTGGCTCTACACAATTCACTTGGTTAAATTTGTACCTGCAGTAAAGGTGACACATGCATTTGTAAGAGTCTGAGCAAGTAATGAATCCTGGAGAGTTTGTATGAGGTGTGAAATGGATGTATTTGTAAAACCAGAAAAGCAGTATTTCCTTTTCTTATGTGCATGTATGTCTGCCACTTTGCTTTCCTGCATATTGTGTATTTATCAGATGGAACTGAAAGTGATACATGGAGGTTTTGTTAAAAAGCAAAGTTGTTCCTGAAGGACATCTTTCAGTTTGAAATGACCTAGTTTATGTCACAGACAATTTAGCTATCCATTACTTATTCATTTGAATTAATCCATGACCATGAAACAGACAATGGACATAATAAGGTGAATGAAACTTAATTAGAGATTATGAATCTAACCGTTGTGCTTGGTGTCTGGTGAAAAGCTATCCAACAGTGCTATGGTACCAAACAAGCTCAAACATAATTTCCAAACGAAACACCCTTCACTTCAAAACAAGAATGTGAACTACTTTATTTGCCTACGTGAACACACAGAGAAACAGGAAACATTTATGAGAAAAACCACAAAGGTAAATGAGAAAGCCCTTAAAGCTAGCTACCACGTAAAATTGTAGCTAAATCAAAAAGGTCCCACACTTTGGCAGAGATGTTGATATTACCTGCCTGCAAAGCCATTGTAAATGAGATGCTTGAACCTGAAGCAGGAAGGAAATAGCTAAAGTCCTTCTCTCAGACAACACAATTTCCAGACGTACTGATAACATGTCTGCAGACATCGAAAGTGTGGTTTTGAAAAAGACCCGTATCAGTGAGAAATTTGCGCTGCATCTTGACGAGTATATTGATATTAGTGAACATGCTCAACTCTCGGCCAATGTGCGTTTTGTGGATGGAGACGCAATCAGAGAAAACTTCCTATTTTGCAACGCAATGCCAGAAAAAACAACAGGAGAGGAAATTTTTCAGGTCACATCAGAATATCTTGAACAAAGAGGACTTAAGTGGGAAAAATGCACAAGTGTCTGCACTGATGGAGCCGCAGCCATGGTCAGGCGCAACAAAGGCTTCGTTGGCAGAGTGAAGGAAGCAAACCCAGTTGTAATTGTTACGCACTGTTTCTTACACCGTGAAGCCCTTGTGGCCAAGACTTTACCAGCAGACCTAGCCCCTGTGTTGGATGATGTTGTGCACATGGTAAACTTTGTGAAGACATGACCTGTGAAAAGCTGCATATTTGCATCTTTGTGTGAGGAAATGGGAACGGAGCATAAGGCCTTGCTGTTCCATACGGTGGTCTGATGGTTGTCGCGCGGCAAGCTGCTGGCCCATGTGTATGAGCTGCGGGAGGAACTCAAAGTGCTTCTGACAAATGAGGGGTCCGATTACGCAAAGCTGCTTGCAAGTGATGAGTGGTGTGCAAGGCTGGCATATTTGGCAAATATTTTTCATTATCTGAATGAACTGAACACACAAATGCAAGGCCAAAATGAAAACCTGTTCACAAGTACGGATAAAATACATGGCTTCCGTTCAAAGGTGCACCTCTGGCAACAACATGTGGAAAGTGGCAACCTTGAAATGTTCCCACTCACCAAGAAATGGCAAGATGTTCACACTGCTGCACTGTGAGATAACAGGTAAACATCTAAAAACTCTCAAGGAGAAGATGTCATTTTATTTCTCTTCAGCGTTCACTAAATGCTTTGACTGGTCTAGGGACCCATACAGCTCAGCAGTTGTTGGAAAGGACATGACTTTACAGGAACAGGAGGAACTAACTGAACTAAAACACAATTGTGGTTTAAAATGAAATGAATGAATGAAAAATGAAAAATACTTTATTTATCCCAGAAGGGAAATTCAATCTTGTAAAAGCTCACTTTTTTTTTTTTTTTAAATCAATATAACATATATTCTATACAACAACAACAACCATCATTCAGTCAGTCAATTGTCAGTCAGTCAGATTTGTTTTTTAAGGTGATGGCCGTTGGCAGGAAGGAATTCCTGTATCTCTCCGTTTGACAGCGAAGCTGACGCAGCCTCCCACTAAACACACTATGTTGATTTTTTACTGTGTTGTGGAGAGGGTGAGAAGAATCCTCCATCATCTTCATCATCTTGTGCAGCATTCTTTTTTGAACAATCAGCTCCAGTGGTTCCAGAGTTATTCCCAGCACAGAACCAGCTTTCTTGATCAGCTTGTTTAGCTTCTTTAAGTCTCTGGTTCTGATGCTACTGCCCCAGCAGATGGCTGCAAAGCTGATTGCACTTTCCACAACAGACTTATAGAAGATCTGCAACATCTTGGTGCAGACACTGAATGATCTCAGCTTCCTCAAGAAGTAGAGTCTGCTCTGACCTTTCTTGTAGACGTAGTCAGTGTTGCATTTCCAGTCTAGTCTGTTGTCCAGCTGAACTCCAAGTTATTTGTAATTCTCTACCACCTCCACCTCCTCTCCCAGGATGTAGACAGGACTATGCTGCTTATTCTTGCTCCTCCTGAAGTCAACAATCATCTCTTTAGTCTTGCTGGCATTTAAGATGAGGTGATTGTTACCACACCATTTCACAAACTGACTGACTAGTTCCCTGTACTCAGAATCTTGTCCATCACTGATACACCCCACAACTGCAGAGTCATCAGAGTATTTCTGCAGATGACAGGACTCAGAGTTGTACTGGAAGTCTGAGGTGTACAGT
>NW_007577743.1:1044810-1066373 GCF_000690725.1 Stegastes partitus
TAACAATGGGTTTGTAGGTAGAGGTGAGAAGAACCAGATTATGATCTGATCTTCCTAAAGGAGGCAGGGCAGAGGAGCTGTATGCATTCTTAATATTTGCATAAAATAAGTCCAACGTCTTATTTTCTCTGGTGGTGCAGCTGACAAACTGCTGGAAAGTTGGTAACGTAGCAGAGAGGGAGACATTGTTGAAGTTTCCAGAGATCGCCATGAATGAGTTTGGATGCTGTGTTTGTAGTTTAGTTACGATGGAGCTGATGACATCACAGGCTGTCTCTGGTGCAGTACCTGGTATTATATAAACCACTACCAGAATAACACAGGCAAACTCTCTGGGTAAATAATATGGACGGAAACTCACAGCTAACAGTTCAATGTCTCTTGTGCAGATCTTCTCCTTGACAGTGACGTGTCCAGGATGGCACCAACGCTGATTAACCAGCACTGTAATACCACCTCCCTTCAGCTTCCCGCTGAGCTGTTTATTTCGGTCTGCACAGACCGTCTTGAAACCGGGTACAGATGCATTACAGTCCGGGATCTTTTCATGCAGCCATATCTCAGTGAAGCACATAATACTGCACTCTCTGTACTCTTTTTGAGACCTTGTTAGCATTTCAAGCTCGTCCATCTTGTTAGCTAGCGATCTTACGCTACCCATCACAACAGTTGGAAGAAAAGGTTTAAATCTCCACCGTTTTTCTCTCTGCCTTACCCCTGCTCTGCAACCTCTTCTCTACCTCTTTAACTCCACTGGGATTTGATGCATTATTTCGGTGAAAATTTTGATTTGGGAGAGTTTTAACAGTTGATCACGGTTGTAGACAATTTTTCCGTTGCCATGGATACTCATCATAACAACTTGTGATAAAAGTAAAATGTATGTAGGAAAATCTCCTGAGTTGCAGAGACTTCAACTCAGCATAAAAAATCATCCAAGAAAAAACTTAATCTGACAGGTAATGTTAATAAAAAGACAACAATATATCCAAAAAAAACCTCAAAAGCAAAGGGAGCTGTTACAAATTGCTGCCACCTAGCGGCGCATTCCAGAACATGTCATAAGCTAAGCTTTGCTGATCTACCTCTGGACAGTTTTTGGATGACTGCTGCCAAGGAGTTCCCCATTCTGGCAAACAAAGCTATTTTGACATTGCTCCCATTTTCCATGACATATCTGTGTGAGGTGAGCTTCTCAAGCCTGACTGCCAGAAAAACTAAAAACAGAGAGAGACTGACAGCTGTTGAGGAAGAGCTTCATGTGTGTCTTTCTTCAATTCCTGCCAGGATATCAGCTCTGTGTTCATCCAAACAGTACAGTCTCTTGTACAGGTAGTCTGTGTTGCATGTCCAGTCCAACTTGTTGTCCAGCCACAGCCCAAGGTACTTGTAGTTTTGTACAAATTCAACCTCATGGGCCTCAATCAGAACTGGTCGTGGGCATGGTCCAGATTTCCTGAAGTCTATGACCAGTTCCTTTTCCTTTGAGGCGTTGAGCTGCAGGTGTTCTGCACCAGACAACAAAGTCGTCCACCAGACTCCTGTACTGATTCTCTCTGTCATCCTGGATACACCCCATGATGGCTGTGTCATCTGCATACTTCTGTATGTGGCACAGCTCCGAGTTGTAACAGAAGTCCGAGGTGTACAGGGTGAAGAGCAGAGGGGCCAGCACTGTTCCTTGAGGGGCCCGTGTACTGCTGACCGAAGTGTCAGATGTGGTGTCCTTCAGTCTGACATACTGTGGTCTGTCAGTGAGGTAGTCGGAGATCCAGTCCACCAGGCACGAGTCCACTCCCATCCTTTTTAACTTTCCCCGCAGTAGCGGGGGCTGGATGGTATTTAAGGCACTTGAGAAATCCATAAAAAGAATCCTCACAGTGCTGCTTCCCTTGTCCAGGTGTGAGTGGGCTCGATGGAGGAGGTACAGCACAGCATCCTCCACCCCAACATTTGCCCGGCAGGCAAATTGTAGAGGGTCCTGGCTGAGTTGAACTTGGGGCCTGAGGAGGTGGAGGAGGAGCCGCTCAAGCGTCTTCATCAGGTGTGAAGTGAGTGATGAAGATTAATCAAATGTAAAAATATAGGTAGAAGTGAGACTAACTTCTAATAACTTGTTTAACTGTAAACAAAATTTTATAATTGATCCTACATCCACCCAGCCGGTCGAGGCAGATGGCCGTCCCTCCCTGAGCCTGGTTCTGTCGGAGGTTTTTTTTCCCCTGTAGGGGTTTTCGGTTCCTTCCCACTGTTGCGGACTGCTGAAGCTTATAGGGAATCCAAATGTTTTGGATTGTTGGGTGTTTCTGTCTCTGCCTTTGTGAAGCGCTACGAGATGATTTGTTGTTGTAAATATGTGCTATACAAATAAAATTGAATTGAATTGAATTGAATTGAGACTGTTTGTGTGCCATGTGGGTCATATTGCACATAGCAACACCATCCATTAAGGTTTACCCAAAACGCACTTTTTTCTCAAGTGAATTGTCAAGAAACAGATAATACATTCACGGCACCAGTGCTTATTTGCATTATTTTATCACAGACATTAAACTGATGACGCTTTGGTGTTGAAACATTGAAAAATACCATCATAATAATGCTCAAAGTTGGTTGTAAAAATAAATAAATAAATAAATCAAGCTGATTAAAAACACGATTTAGATTTTGTGATTCAGACACCTGGAGTGGATGTAAAATTGCTTTGGTTGCTGGTTTTAACAGACCTTAAATGCTTTTTTTTTTTTTCATGCTTTTTTAAACGAAAACATGCGAAAGTTATTGACAAAAAAAAACAAAAAGCAGCTCATTCTGAGGGGGTCAGGTGGCACTGATGAATTTTTGATAGACTCACCCTAAACTTTTTTCACATCAAAATATTTCTTAACTAATTTTATTATTCTTTCAAATATTCTCAAAGTGTAATTCAAAGAACTGTTGTGGTTTGAAATGTATTGCCTCATGTTTATAACCAGGAACAAATTCATGAATGCACAACGTTGAATGTAATGACTATTTGATATCATATGAAATTTGTATTTAAATCTATTTAAACCCCCAAATTTCTCTTCTCCACTTATACATTCCATTGTTACATTAGAATGATCAGTTCTCCATAATTTTTACTCTTTAATAAATATGCCCAGGTGTCTGACAAATATTTTGTTTAAGTATCTTTAAAAACTGAGGAAGCAGAAGTATATTTATTTCCAGTTTAATATAGGCACATTACTTAAAAAATACGTCATGGGTTTAACAAAACTCTCAGTAATTCCTTATGTGAAGACATCTCAATTCCATTATCACTCCAGAGAGGCACATACATTTTACTACAAAGACACAAAGGATTGGATCCTCTGCTGATAAACGTTGTAATATGTACGGCTCATTGGTTCAGTGCAGAAACAAGCCGGCTCTCTCTTGAGAGCAGTGGAGATCAGCCGTTCTGATAGGAGCTGATAGCCAAAGAATGAACTTTAGCTGCAGGGAGTAAAGTAGATGGCAAATTTTAACATCAGGCAGACATCCTTGATTTGGCAACAGGATAAAGTCTTAATCCTCTTCCCTGTTTGACAGTAATGAGATTAAAGAAGCTGAGATGGAGCGTGGTGTGACAGCCAGAATTCCTGGTGGAGATTTCAGACTTTACGCTCTATGAGGTCCTCAAAAGCCTGTCTGTTTTCATCCAGTGTTCACTTTCCACCAGGCGCTTCCCTTTTATTTCATTCATGATTGGTATTTTGCAAGAAGACATGAAAATATCAACGAGTATGTTCTAGACTGCAGTCGGCCCCTGCTGTAAAAGCTATTTCGCTTTCTGTGTGCATTTCATACATTTCATTCATTTCAGTACGAGCATGGCATGGCTCAGAGGGGCTGGGTGCAGCGGTTCTCTCTTGCTGCATAAACGAGTGATTCAAAGTCAGGCTAAACGGTTATGGACATGCCTGCTCACTGTGACAAATCGAGAGACATAGTAACAACTAGCATGTACACATTGACTCCCCCTGCCCAGTGTTTTTCTGGTGTGGGCAGGTTGTTAGTGTAGTCCACAGGGCGGCAATCCGCAGCTCCGGAGCTGCATGTGGCTCTTACATACCTCTGCTGCGGCTCCTTGTGGCTTTGGAAAATAAATGAGTATTTAATTTAAATTAGTTTTATTTTAGTTTGTTCGTTTTTAAAATGTAATTCTAAATTAGAAGATTATGATGATCTTGTAACATTAAAGTAAAATGTGTTTGATTTTTTGTCGCCAACTTGGTGACTTTCTTGCTAAATCTGGCAACTTTCCAAATCCTCTTGGTGATTTTTTTTTTGTAAAAAGCTACTAGTGACAAATCTAGCAACTCTTTCTGGTGTTTTCTGATGTTTTGGAGACTCTGACATGAAAACATGTATCGTTCTGCAGTTACTGTCCTCAACGGGCAGCGGTTGCTGCTGTGAGCTCCTCCCCGTCCCAAAGTGCTCACAGGTGGTGAGGAGTCTGGTCAGCAGTTCCAGCTGCAGCCAACAGGCCAACCAGACGTCATTTTTACTTTGCTGCAGGTGGATAATTTAAGATCGGCTTTTTATTTCATAAATATGAGCAGGACTCAAATAGACACTGAGTATCTTATTTGAAAGTAACCTTCAACCTAGCGTCTTTTTAAGTTCAAAATGTTTTTGTTGCATGCAGAAAATAAATTTCATTTCCTCTGTAGCAGTTCATTGATTTCATAAATGCAACACACTGTAGTTTTTTATACATAGCATAAAGGTAAAAAAAACGCTTCGGATGACTCTTACAAAACACTAGCTACTTGTTAGAAGCTTGGTTAAATTTAACTAGATGGGTATGTTTAGGAAAATACTTGTCTTAAAATATGACCCTTTGAAGTGTCACATATTTAACTGAATTCTGAAATGCATTGAGAAAAAAAAAAAAAAAAAACATTCCTGCATCCAAGCTGTTCCTTTACATTACATAGGTGGTCATGAACCTTGTTGTGGAGCTTCGGCAGGGCACTGTCTGACAACCTGTATTCTGTACATGCATGTCCAAAAAAAAAATAAAATAAAATAAAAAAATTGCTGTAGCTGCAGAGAGCATGGTGGGAGCTTACCTAGTGACAGCCACCACGACACAGACTCCTGTGATGCTTAATCACAGAGCTCATGTGTTTAGGACAATCTGCAATCTACTAAAATGGCATTCCTATATTCCAGTGAAATATGTAACAGAGCTGACGCTGAAGCCCAAATCACAATCTGCGTGACAGCGGATGTAAACAAAGGATCAGGCGAAGCTTTGTGCAGATACCAATCGGTTTAAAAGTGCCCTAATCCCAGTTTTTGGAATTGGACTGGAACATTCTTAGATAAAGTAAATGGCAAAGATGTTGATTTGAAACATTTTAGGGATACATCAAACAAGCATAATTGAAAACACATTACCGTCAAAAGATAACTGACGATGCACTTTTGTTTGCAACGTAAATGACTTTTAGTATGAGCATAATATTTCTATAAACATGTTGTTTTTATGTTTACTTATTCATTTGTTGAGCATTCATTAAGGCCATGTTATCATTTCCTTAATTACAGCAGGCGTCAAATTCTGGGCTTTGCTTTGAAAGCGCCTCGCTGAAAAACCATCCAGACTTTTAGCACGGTGTTTCGGTATAAGAAAGTGTGCCAGTGTGTAGAAGAGCACATCCAAGGAGTGAGAAGAAAGTGATTGCTATGTTTACTTTGCTCCTGGCTGATATGGCACAAGGTTTGTGATGATTTAATTTAACGTAAGGATTAACACAGAGCTCAAGTTGTGGTGCCTTTTGTAATCTTCAAGGTGTTATTGCTACGACGCGTTTTGCTAGCGTACATGCTAATCAACATTGGCTCAGCTTGTTCCAGATCAACTGGCGACACTAGCGTTTCTGAGACAGATGTTTCATAGGCGTGGCTTTTCAGGACCCCTTACCGACTAACCAGGAAATAAACGATTTGACAAGTTAGTCACTTGAAGTGAGATTTCTGCTGTACTTTTCTTTTCGGTCTTGACAAACATATATGGAAACAAGAGCCTTCTAATTCTAAAAGTCAGGCCACTGTCAGACTCGATGAAGGAAACTACGCGATCGCTCATTGATCACTATTGAAACATGTTCGTACGAAAGCAACAGAGACAGGAGACCAACCCAGTGTGTATGCTATTCTGACATGAAGGTTACTAAACCGTGTGGTAAGAGAACGACAAGTGTTCAAGTATAACATCCATACATTGGTATGATATTGGCAGATTTAGATCACACTGCGCTACACTGGCTTATTTAAATTCACAAAAATTAAATGTTTCACAGGACAGAAAAGTGTTCCAGGCAAACTGACGATGTATTTACCCTCCAGATGATCCGTTTGCAAATTCGACCTGTCTGTGTGTAAAGATAAGGATATAAAGACATAAAGAAGACCTCGCCGACAAAAGTATACGTTAATAAAGTCTACATCCATGCCAATATTATCTACAGACAGCAAAACCAAACATACTGACCAAAATAAAAAAAACATGTATTTTTTAAGTCCGGTGAGAGGATTCGAACAGACCCGTGAAGTTCTGCGCTGGATCTCTGACACTGAATGTACAGACGAACACACAACACAACACAACGCAGTGTGCTTCTATGTCGTGGGTTTTTCTTGGTCAGACTATAATGTGTTTTGTTTGTCGTTATTAAACAGGCAGTGTGTGTCTGTGTTTAGTTGAGACTATCACCAGTTGATCTGGGTGTGTTTCCTGAATAACCACCAGGTGTTAAACACCTGACAGAATGGAAATGATCTATAGGAATAAGAAGGGATCTTAATTGAGCTGATTGGTGGCACAATAAGTAAATTGCCGAACTTGCATTTTTTCATCTGACCGACGTGGTTTCGAATCCTCCCATCGGACTTGAAAAATACGTGTTTTTTATTTTGGTCAGCCTGTTTGGTTTTGCTGTCTGTAGAGGATATTGACATGGATATAGACTTTATTAACTTGTGATGTTTATGTTTGTCAACGAGGTCTTCTTCATGTAGTATCTTTATCGTCACGCACACACAGGTCTGGTTGAGATAAATCTGCAAACGGATCATCTGGAGGGTAAATACAGCAAACACCGTCAGTTAACTTGGGTCGCCAGTTAAACTGGAACGTGTTTCTGTCTCACCGTCGGACTGACACGACATACTATCACAAGTTAATCTGGTCAGACTGTCGCACTCCACCGTGGCTCAGCAATGTTTCCACTGAACCATGTGAAGCTCTCTTCAAACCGTGTGTTTTACTTGTAGGCTGAACAGAGCACGAGCGATAAGTGGACCCAGTGTTAAAGCTGACAGCAAGAACATTTGTCAAGGGTTTATTGACGTTTGTGTTTTCTGAACAGGCGTCTCCACAGTCACCTACGACCTACATTGCCGCTGTCTCGCTGACTGAATATCGCCAGTTGATCGGATCGCCAGTTGATCTGGAACAGGCTATCTCGTCGGTCCCATGGTTAATTCATAAGTGTGTTTATTAATCTAAAGAACGTAATTGTGTGCTTTGTATTGTCTTTGATAGTATTTGTGCTTTAAAGCTGCTTGTTTGATATAAAAAGACATATTGAAAGTTAAGTTAAAACCAATTACATATAGCTCTTTATTGGAGATATTCAGTGATTTAAAATGAGTTATAAGTGTGATTTCCATGATTGCGCTTGGGATTACGATAGCTAAAAAATGCATGATTTCGGTTTGTATAATAAGTTTATTGGTCTAAAAAGGGATTATAATGTTTTTGTTTGTTTTCATTTGTAGCTCCTATGGTGAGTTCATGAGTGAATAAGGTTGACAGAAATAAAAACACTATGAACCATCAGTCAAGGCCTACGTCCATGGGGATGCTACATGTGTAAGAATGTAATTTTAGAGAGACAGAAATGTAAATTATGTGTATGGTGGAGTTCAAAAGTCGGAGACCACTAGTGAAGATTTTCAGATTTGCATTTTGAGCTTATTCCCAAATATTTTATAACAAATTATAACATTAGTTCAACAATTTGAGGGTAAAGTTGAACTGATTTCGATTTGTGCAGACCTGATAAGTCATGTTGTCCCAGCATGACGTATAATGTTTCAAAGAGCCTCTTGTGATGGTTTGGCTGAATCTTCAAGTTCCCCCATATATACTTTGTGAAGTTCCAGTGAGAAACGTCTATGACAGTGAGAACTCCTTCGTCTTCTTTGTGTAGGATATGAACAGACACAGATGCCAAAAGAGACACAGAACTTTACAGCCCAGGTCACAGGAAGGTGTAAATCGATGGATCAGGCTGGAGCCTGCCTGACACCACCTGTTAGGGCAACTAACAGATAATGGAGAGGAAAAGGAAAACATTCACCCACTTCGAGCATCAACCCCCGAAACCCACAGGGCCTGACCTGACTTAACTAGCCAAATGGCCTATGGAGAACAGACATCTAGGTGATTTTTGTTGCTCTACTGCCCCTCCACTCTCTGCTCTGGACCTAAAAGAATGCAATCAACATAGACAATGTGAAGAAAGCACAGGAGGAGCTTAATGTGCCTTTACTATCCTATGTTGGTTTAAGTGTTGTTAAATATGACAGTATATAATATCCTGATAAATACCCCAAAAGCGTAATCATAGTTGGATAAACCCTTTTTGAGTTTATCTGCTTGGTATAGAATCATATATCCTAAGTACTGTATTATCTTTGTAACCGTGAGAGATAAATATCTCGTGTTTAGACTCTTTGCGATCCTCTAAATGTGAGATATTCATTTTCAACAGGCTTAATTTTGTATAACTTCAAGTACATATAGTTCTAAAGTAACATTGTTATTTTCAGAACAAAACTCCTGACCACCCAATGACCATGTGACCCACAGAGGTATCAAACCTTACACCTCCCTCTGGGAGGGGGGCTCTTTGTGATTGGTCAGTTATTTTACTATTGAAAGCCTTTTCACCCGAAAGACTGCAGATTTTCTGGCCACAGAATCTTCCACTTTGTTCTTCCATGTTACCAACTGCAACCTCAACACGCTGATCCAATTCTGAAGCTGAAGCCACGTCTGCCCCGAACACCAGACATCGCTGTTCGTGCCAAGCAGATTGCAAGTATCAAGCTTCTATCTCTAAACGGGTGCTTCAAAGTTACAACTGGCCTTCAAACAAACATTCCAAATTTAACAGTTTAATCTGCTGCTTCGGTGAAAGACCTTGAAGTCTCCAGGACACACTCCTGCTCCACATCTGGTTTCTCACTCTCAGATTCTCACTCAGCCTTCTCATCATTGTTTGTATTTTATGTTTTATGTTTGTTGTTCAACCTGTCCAGGGTGTCCCCTGTCTTCGCCCTAAGTCGGCTCGGATAGGCTCCAGCCCATGACCCTAGTGAGGATTAAGCGGTGTATAGATAATAGATGGATGTTTGTTGTTGTTGTTATTTGTTTGTTGTCGTTAGCAATAAATGTTTTGTGTGTATACAGTTGTTTCTTGTGTTTTCTATAGCTTACTTTCAGTCACTTTACGTATCCGATCTTTATAGTTACCTAAGCTCAAAGTTAATTCCCCAACATTGTAAAACACTCTTGACTGATCACCAAGGGTAAACAGTTTATTAGAAGTATCGTACTGACTCTGAGATTATATCGCTGGACGAATAATTTAAAGGTTGGTATTGATAATTTTAATTAATGAAATAATTTTCTTTATGGTGGAGACAAGTCTAACTTATTTCCCACCCTACATCTGTTTTTTTGACGTCAAAGCTTTAAGATGTGTTTGGACGAAATATTCTGCTGCAGTAAGAATCCTTCTTCACAAAAATGCAAACCGCAGTGTGAAGCACGTCTCTGAAAAATGGATTACTAAGCAGTCAGGGTGGAGTTGATTCAGTGCTGGTGTTCAGGCTTCAGTATTCTCAGCAACATGTGTCACTGTGAGTTTGATCCACTGTGGTATGCTGTGTCCTGTTCTTTGTACATTCACTCTTCTGTCACTGACACTAATCTCCAACTAGGATCTATCAGTAAACAGGTCTGTGAAATGTTGCTCTGTCTCAGCCGACCCCAGCTCTTTGTTTCCTGCCTTCAGAAGTGGTTCAGACTCCTCATCCTCTGAGCCGAGACACAGTCATATTTCTAACAGAAACAATGGGTTCAACAGGTTGATTTTGTTGAACAAACCTCTGATAAGTTGATCAAATTCACAGTCATCTGTATGTTTTGAGTGCTGCCTCAATGAAAGGATACAAGTGACTATTATACAATGAAGTTAACCTGGCCAATGCAACTGGTGGCCTGTACTACAAAGCAAGATTTGGGGTTAGCAAGGTAACTTCAGGTTAAATCCTGGGTTTTCAGTCCTATGATGGTGGTTGACTTCTTACCAGGGTACATCACCACAGTAACTTACGCTGAACAACTAACCTGCTCCGCAGCAGGTTATGTTGGAGATCGAGATCACTGGGTATAAAAAACACTGCCCACTGAAAATCAGTTCTCTCCCATAAAACATCAGAAGGAGTAGAAAACGAAGCAGGTCTCAACAAAATGGCATCACGGGCATTTATTGAAGACCCGCTACACATCGGAGAGTGAATTGTGAGGGGATGACTGAGGAGTGTGAGGGTTTTCAGGACGGCAAAACAGCGCACCCTGACGAGGATCTCTATGAGCTACTGTCTTCGTTCATTTTTTTACCCTGTTGGCTACAGCAATGTCAACGCTATTTTTTATTTTTCCCATACCAATATCACCCCACAACAGCAAACTGACTTTAGCATTAAAGCTTGTACAGTCGTGACTCAATAATCCAACCCTTAACAATCCAAAAACCTTGCTATCCAACAGGTTTTTAGGAAAAACGAGTGGAACCCATAAATAAAGAGCCTTAACATGCCGACTCCGACATGACATTTTATGTCACAAATAAGGATAACGGTGTATTATCTGACTTAACAATCCGGCAGATTGGCTACGTTCAGACTGTAGAACTTAATGCTTAATTTGGATTTTTTTGTCAAATTCGGTTTTTTTTGCGAGTTTGTTCACATTTCCAATTAAATGCGACTTGTATGTGCTTTCCTTGGTGAACTTCATACGACCCAAAAGTGTCCCACATGCGCAGAAGAGGACATGACAACGGCACGCCGCAAGCGTTCTCAATGTTTACGGAAGTAAACACGGATGGTGGCGGTGGAGGCGCCTATAATCCTGTTTTGCTTTTTTCTACTGAGCACAATGCACGTCCTTCAAGAGAACATGGCCGGTGAGATCTGGTTCACATGCTGGGAGACAGCGGAAACTCCTCCTTTCTATCAGTTGCTTTAGATACACGCCTTTTGGACAACACACACACACTTTGTATTTGATCCAAGCAGTTTCTGTTTACATTTCAGTGAACTTCGACGTGAACAGTGGTTAGCCCATTCACGTCACAGTAACTGGTCAATTAAACTCGGTCACTTTCAAGTCCAACCTCTGACTGTACTGTACAGTGCAGTCCCAGCCCAAGAAAATATCTGTAACCTGAACACGGAAAAACTCAGTTCAGCTGGATATGAGATTACTCTCTGTCCCTCTGAATTCCAGCACTGCCTCACTTTACCCGTGACCTGAATAAATTCTACAACAGAGAACTGAAGATTTCTTCGGTTTGTTCTTGGGCATCCACCAAAGAATCGGGTCTAATAGGCCTGTGCGTTCTGGCCATTTCCACCCTGTCGGAGCACAACCCTGGGATGGAGGTTTGCGGATTGCATTTATTTGTAATGTGTTTCAAGTCAACATGTAGAGGGTTTATAAAGATTGGTACTTTATGCTATATGACACTGATATGGTAGTTTTTCTAAACCTAACCAAGTAATTTCAGTGTCTAAACTGAGTGTTACGATCCAGCTGGATGCAAAAAAAACAAAAAAACAAAACAGTTGTTATTGGTGAAGATAAAGCAATTTATTGCTAGGTGTAATCAACACAACAACACAGCTGACAATACAAAGAAAACCGCTAATGGGAGCTGCTAAAATCAATGAACCAATTAAAACCAAATGAAGGCTAACAGAGTTAAAGAAACTAGCTGATCAAAAACAGCTAAACTCCTTTCCCAAACTTGAACATAATAGCAACACCCATAACCAACAAAAGAAACGAGTGCCTCAAAACACACATTACAAAAAACAGAAGACATGAGTAACTCCTAAGCTAAGTTGGACAGCTGCTAACTAGAGTTAAAGTCTTTATCAAGAGTTGGGTAACTCCCAAACTAACGTAGGAGCTGCCAAAAGAAGCTACATTTTAACGTAGAAAACTCCAAGACACAAAAAGAAGAAAAAGCACCAGAGCGAACTGTTTACTCTAAATCCCAGCAACCCAACTGAGAGTTTGGTTGAGGCTTTATACTCCAGTGGCCTGTACTACGAAGCGAGACATACCTGGGGTATCTTTCAGAGCTTGACCAACCCTAACAATTGCACTCAGGATAACTAGTCCTACGCTGGTGGTTATCAACTCAGCACAGCAACCCAGGGTTGTCTGATCTGAGTATGGGTGCATGCACATAAAATGGGCGGCGTTATCAGCATCTCACCAATCACGACTATGGACAAGTCTCGCTGCATAGCGGCTCACTTTACCACTGAGGAGCAGAATATAATCTTTACAAAATTTGAAGAATATTATAAAAACATCATAGGAGCAAAAAGCAGCACCGTTGCAGCAGCCAAAGTCAGGAAGGAATGCTGGCAGTAAACTGCAGACTCAAACCTCCCAGTGTGGGCTTTGTGGTTCTTTCAAACCAAAAGTCTTTCATACTATGACACAGGTGAGAAAATATGTTAATTCCATGAATGAAATTACTTTCCCCTCAAAATGTATTTGAGAATTAGGTTTAGCTGAATAGAAATGTCATTTTGTGGAGACATGGTTGACCAATGCTACACTTTCTAAATCCTCAAACTTTTTGATTATTTCCAGGTTCACATGGAAGTTCAAAACCACTGTACTTCTCAGCATGCATGACATGGAGGCTAAAATTTTTAAGTGGTCTTTCTCGTTTCTCATATACAGGAACTCCTGTCCAGTCATCTAAACACCACAAATAATGACAAAATCTATACAAATGCATTTGGAATCATATACCAATCTATTTCCATGCAGTTTGAACAGACATCCATAAGTCAAATTTATGATTCACAATACAAATACAAAACAAGCATACATAAAATCACATTGATTGTTTCTCAGCATGCTCACCAAAATCAAACAGTTTAACATGCAGGATTTGCCTTCACTGTATTTTAGACATATTGGAAAACCTATCTTGTAGCCTAAACCTAAAGTCTAGTTTTAAGCATTAATTTAACTGACACAAACTGCCAAGCATACATACAGAATAACATATCATCTATCAAAAACCTGAACAAGTGTTTTTCTCAAGTTCTCTTTAAGATACTACAGTCAGTGCACTGAAGCTGCTGTCTTGTAGATTTGGATTGTAAATCTAAACTCACAGGACAGAAAGAGACTTGACAAGCAAAAGATACATGTCGAAGAGACCTGTTAGGTGGTAATCAGGCTCAGTATTTCTTAAAACCCCTCATTGTCCTTTTTTTAGTGAGCTGCCATATTAAAAATTCACCACAGAGCATTTTAGATGCTTTACTTTTTAAGATGTCCTCAAGCGAAACCCTTTAGAGCCTGCATTGTTGTCCTAATTGGTCTGTGATCAGTGCAGTACTTCATCTTCTCTGTCTCCTCCTCTCCACCCACATCTCACTCTTTCTCCCCATTGCACTTTCCTTCATGTTCACTCAAATTTGAAAGCTGTGCAATTCTAATTAGCAATGAGCGATAATGCGAGATAATTGCGTTCAAGTATGTGCATGCTTGCAAATACCCAAAACAGCCCCTCATTTGCCTGAGTGCGATTTCCTCGTACTTCGTTACATCCACGGTGCTAATTCTAATTGTTGTGAGAAACCAACCTGTGTGTGCAAATTGGATGTAGCTCTGCTGCAGTGAGATCTGAGAGAAAAATGAGGAATTAACAAACGTGCCATTGTCAGTGACATAGTGGCAGTGAGTTCAAACCCAAAACGATGCAAGCATTGTTTAGCCTATTCTGAATCATGTAAACAGAATATTCCGTTTCCACATTTTTGACATCCTGTCCCACTAACTTCCTTTATTCAAAAAAAACAACCTGTAGTTTACAATACTGTTTGTTTGTGGCTTCAACCATCCACCCAATTAGTAAACTCCCACCTTTAATAGTTCCTGTCTGCAATAAACCTATTGGTGTTCAAAATTTTTGAAACAGATTTATGAAAATTTATTCACAATGGAGGAAAAACTATGTTTATTGTGTCTGTGTGTTTGACTTTGACTGAGTTACTCCAGAAGGGATGGGTGGCAAAGACTTAATAAATACAATACTGTATGGTATTCTTGTGATAACACTTTTAACAATGATTTGTTAATAATCCCATTCAACAATGTCTCCTTGGCCACTGTCTCATCAGTTTACAGTCTTTAGAGTCATGCAAACAGATTGTGATTTAAAAAAAACTCACACTTTAGTCTGACTGTCATCAAATGCTAAACTATACCACCTATGGAACAAAAAACATAGAAATCAAACTTTATTCAAATCAAAATTTGAAAAGAAACATCTGTACTAAGTTCATTCATAAGCGTGACACTACTGTCCTGTGATATGACATATGAACCCAAGATGCCACAAGAGAAAGTAAAATGAAATTTGAATTCTTCATCTTATTCATTTCCACAAACAACTCTGTACAGATTACTCCTTTCATCATATTTGTAGATAACTCTCAGCTGTTTTCAGAACACGTGCATACAGCTGTCCTTTTTACCACTACAGCATCTCTGCCTCACATCTGCACACCTCCTTCAGCTCCTCACCACCCACATGAGGAGGCTTGATTTAATTAGCACTGGCCTCGATCAAACTGAGGCTTTGGAGCCCTTGTCAGCTTCGTGAACATTTCTCAATGCTACATTTCACACACACACAATGTCATGCGACTGATTATTTCTGAAATCTTCGAAATTGATCAGTGTCTTGATAAATTGGGGTTAAAGAGGCTGAAGAGACTCTCCTGGCTGCGTGAAGAGTAAGACAGGAGGTACTGTCCTAGTGACAGATGGTGCAGTCCAACTCAGCATCAGACACCTGCCCTGTTTTGAGCATGTGCTTGATCTGACTGTAAAAAAAGACGCCTTGGACAAGTTCCAGAGGTGTTGGAGATGCAGACTCATGATGAATCATTTTTTGGCCGTTTCAGGTAAATACAATTGCAAATGAGAAACTGACCTACAACAAAGAGGCAGACCACAGCTGAAGCTGATCCAATATTGCAAACGTTTACAGACTACACATCCAGAAGAAGCTTCCCTGATTCAACATATGAGTTAGAGCAATGGCTGGCTTCTCCAAACTCGATTTAAAACATTGTTCAATTCAGCTAATGCAGAAACAGCTGTGAGACCGACCCGTAGTGTGCAAACCTTGCATCTGCGTGCAATCTCGAAAGCCAAGCACAAAACCTTAGGTTTTTCCTACCATCATAAATTTTGATGAAGTGATAAAACTGATGACAACTGATGACATTACACAGGAAACTAGAAAATGTAGCTATAAAATGAGAGCACAAACCAAAAAAGCTATAAGCAATAGCACAAATTAGCCTAACCAATGACACGCAAGAGATGTATAAAGTGTTTGCACACAGGCACAAGAGGGGACATTTTCACAACTAACAATATTCAACATCTAACAAACCCCAAAAGACACAAAATTATGAAAATGTATTTATTAGAATAATGAAATTATTTTCCAAATAAGAATTGTCTTGAACCGTCTGGACCCCAAACAGCTTCTTTTTTGCTCCTGTCACATTTTGACTCACTGTGGCTCATTTTTTGCGACAATATTAAGTCCTGCACCTCCTGTATCACAACGGCTTGATGTAGAGGAAACTCATAAATGTCCTTTGTGCAATATAGCAAAGTTATAATGCCATAAATAGGCAAGTCCCTACAAGTGTTACCAATACTTAGGAGAAGTGGTGGCTGTACATACACTAGATATTTTACTGTTCACCCTTTTTTATGTGTTTCAGCACTTGCATCCTGTCTGTGTTCTGATTGTTTGTCAGATGATAGTTCAATGTAATCAAGCCAGTCATGGCTTTCTGGCTGTGTCAACAAGCAAAGAATCTTGTTTTTTACAGTCTGTTTAGTGCAAATGCCCTTTTTTTTGGTCAGATTTTTAAGTAAGATGTTGGAATAAAGTGATTTTCCTAAAATATCACAATCTTAAGCTCAGATATGGTAAATTTTCCCGACAATGCCAAAAGTAATCCGATCAAGAACTGTTGCAAATGGGTTCATTTTGATAATTTAAAGAACTAAACAAAAAAACGTCTTCCAAACCTGAAAACACTGTTACTCACAAAGTTGAAATACGTTTTTTTTTTAACCTCTTCTCATGGAATGATTGTGACAATGCAACTTATTCTTGATTGATGAAGTGTGTATGTTCTCAAAGCTTTATTGATATCACAATGTACATGAAATACGTACCACAGTAAAAATTACACCACAGTTAACTTTTGCAAACTGTGTATTCAGGCTTAAACTAAATTGGGGGGTATTAAACAACAGGATTAAGGGCTTTGTTTCCATTTTTTCAACCTTGGTCCCTTTAACAGAAAGCACATATTCGAGGGGATTTCATGCATTAGAGTGTCTAATACTATTCTTTCAAATGTCTCTCAGTCACTAACATTTAGTATGGCCACCCATGACACGGATTAATGTGTTAAGACATCGTGGCATGCTGCCCACAAGCTTGTTGATAGTGTCAATGGACAGGACGTCCCACTCTTCAGTCAGCTCCTGAAGTCAGAATTAGTTTCACCTGGTAACTGGGACTCAGTGTGTAGTCATTGCACCTGGTCAGAAGTGATTACTGATGTGTATACATCCATCCATCCATCCATTTTCTATACACCGCTTAATCCTCATTAGGGTCGCAGGGGGGCTGGAGCCTATCCCAGCCGACTTAGGGCGAAGGCAGGGGACACCCTGGACAGGTCGCCAGTCCATCGCAGGGCCACACTTAGAGACAGACAACCAAGCACACTCACATTCACACCTACGGACAATTTAGAATCACCAATTAACCTCAGCATGTTTTTGGACTGTGTGGGAGGAAGCCGGAGAACCCGGAGAGAACCCACGCTGCACGGGGAGAACATGCAAACTCCACGCAGAAAGATTCCGGTGCCCCCACCGGGACGCGAACCGGCAACCTTCTTGCTGCGAGGCAACAGTGCTACCAACTGCGCCACCCTGCAGCCCGTGTATACATTTATTTATTAATTTACTTATTTATTTTTAAAAAGGAATGTGTCTGACAACAAAAAAATATTCCAACTTTTTGGGTAATGGTGTATAATTGCTAGTCTAATAAAAATGTATTTTTTTCCCCAAGCATCATCCCTCTGTTTGCATAAAGCTGTTGGTCCTTCTATTTACTGTGGACTGTGGTTAAGATATTTTTCTCTGCCAGCAGGTCATTTCTCTGAAGTTTAGCAAAAGAACTAAAGCAGGTATTTCAAATTAAAGGACTGTAAGACAGACTGTTAACATGTTTGCACTCAAATTGGAAAAACAAACAGCCCTGAGCATCAAACAAATGGAGTTCACTTTTTTTTTTCTCAGATAATCTCAAGTTGTTAAATTCACCACCACAGACGAGCAGCCAGGCCTGCTGATCCGTTTCTTGCTCTTTGTATATTTCATTGTTGAGTTACAACCCGGCTCAAGGCTGGAGGGGAGACCACACATGAGCTGCAACTTACAAACCAGTTTATGTTATAGAACTGAAAAGGAAATTTATCCGACAGCAAAATATAGAACCAAACCAAACGAGCTGGCTGATTGCCAACGCATTATATAGTGAGCCAGATGAAACAGGCTGAGTCTCCATGACAGGGCTCCTGCTGGGAGAGGCCTGCACAGCTGAAATTAAGCTCTCAAAATGTTGCGTCTCTAATTATTATCTGATCCAATTACCATGCAAGAAATCATGATTTAACATCAGCAGCTAGTAAGCCATTTCCTCTGAGTTTCATGGGAACAAAAGTATGAATGCAATATATTTATTTATTGTCCCAAAACCTCAGTGAACTTCTTCTGTTTTTGATCATTTCAATCATAAATATAATTAGTTCAAATCTCCAGTAAGTCATTAGATAGAACAACTAATAATCACTTCGCAAATTAGAAAAAAAAAACAAAGAACACTAAGACTCACGATTTAGCCTACTACATTTTTATTATTTAAACTATAGAATAACGACTTTCCCACTTCTCTACTCTGATATTTCGTGGCTAAACACTGTAAAGTGCTTATAAAGAAGAATCTAAATAATTAATACAGGTCCTAATTAACATATAAAAAAAATTGTGACACATCAGCCAAGTCGTTGAACACGACTGAGGCAGCAGAGCTTACTGATAAAGATAATGAACTTGTCTGCATGATTGACGCCCTATGGGAGATGACTGATATAGACGTAGCAGCCTTTGTGTGCGTGTGTTTGTGTGAATGTATGCAGAGTGTGACGTTTGGTCGTGCTTTTATGTTGGGGGCGAACAGCTGTGCAGCATAGACGTCACTGATACTGATGACTGAAGTTCCTGCTAAAATATGTTATCTGTTAATTACAGCGAGCGGGGAGCTGGAAAAATTAGAACAGCCTGAAAAAACTGCATGATGCTTTCTCTGGGTGAAAAAAAATCAACAGTGCCTCATTGGAGGTGTGGGAATGTATGCATTTGTCTGGGCTAAGAGCCAAGAAGGAGATTTTTGTTTTCATTTTGCTGGTTCAATCTATTTCTTCCACCAAAAAAGACCTAAAGACTCTAGACATCTGTAAACTCCAGGGATTATCTCATTGCTCCCTCTGTGTAAGCTGTTTGTCTTTCCTTTTTCCTCATTTCCTCCAATTCTTCCTCACGACCATTTACTCTGTTAGGTTATTTGCAGAAAGTGAGGAGAGGAAAGCGAGTTGAATTCGGAAACAGAGGTGAAGATAACAGTCGCTTTTTTGTATTGTGTGAAATGTGTGACCTGCCCGTGATAACAACTGGCGTCTGGGTCTGTATTTTGTCCGACAACTGGGTTGAGAGAAAAAGTCACATTTGTGTTAAATAATTTGTACTTAATGGAAATACTTTAGATTTACAAGAAGCAACATCCTGTCAGTGCAAAAAAAAAAAAAGACGTCCAAAAACCAAATCATGCAACAGTTTGCATCAGTCTTTTTGAGTTTAGAAATTATGTTCAATCAACAAACTACATTAAATTGGCGGAATTAGCCTTACCTCCAAAATCAATGGTTACCCCACATTTACCGCTTGGTAACATAAACACAAGTTGCATTGTCATAAAAATTAAGTTCTTCTAATAAGTATTTCCACGTTATTTAAAATATTTAAATGCTGCATTATGACAAATGTGAAAATAAGTTTCAAAGTATTAACACTAGAGCAACCTAATTTTAAGTATCAGGGAAGGGGATTCAAAATCCTGACCTCATGATAAAGAAAAACATACTTAACAAGCCAATTTCATTAGGTTACATCGACTTGAATTTAGTTTGGAATCAATTAATGCAGAAATTGGGATTCAAACTACACAAGTCGATGCAATTATCACCATTATTATGTCAGCACAACAGATCTGTAAATGGTCATCTTTATATTGCCATTAGTGGTGGGAAAAGGTTTCTTGAAATACCTTTCACAGTGTATGCAGTTAACTATAATATCCATTCTGGACTGCTGCTTTCTCTGTTTAATTTGGGTTTGATGGGGTTGCTCTGATTATGGTTATTTTATGTGCTTTCTGTGAGTTATGTTGGATGAAATGAAGAATTACAGAGTTCGAATGTAAAAGTATGCATTAATAAAAATGAAAAAGTAATACAATTTAGCTCAAAATTACAAACTGCAATGTACACTGCAAAATCAGTCTTTGAAAATCTGTAAAATGACATCAATTTCTAATTAAAGTGCCCTTCAACTACTGTACTGTGTTCTTCATCAGCCTCAGCTAATCTAACTGTAATCCAAAATTAAAGTGAATAAACTTATTGTGTAAAATCATCCAGCTTTCATTTCGCAGTGGTTCCCTGCCAGTTGCTGGTTGATTTAACATTTTTACTGTAGTTTTTGAAGGCGTTGTGACTGTATGTTTGGTGCCAGTGAAGCCAAATTCCAAGTTTTCTCTCTATCTGTTCTCTCTGATTCATTAATGTTCTAACCATCCATTTGGTGTCAGCGCTACCCGAGCTGGTAGAAATCATCTGTCAGGCCAAATGGAAAGGGATCCACTCTCTTCCCAGAGCACGTCGACGTCAGTGAAAAATTCATCTCATGCATCTCTGCTTGTGAGAGATTTCCTCGTATCGAGGATAACAGTGAAGATTCCATTAGGAGAGGAAAAGAAGCGCTTAAAGAATTTCTGCTTTCATTAAAGTCAAATAACAAATTATTAACTCAGAACGCCTTCCACAGCTTCTGTGACTGTTTTGTGACTGACTGCCAAATATTTTACCCAGTGCAACTGGAGGCTTCCCAGTTCAACAGACTTAGCAACAGATTCATATCGTATAAGTCAGTGATTGGCCACCATTTAATGTGTTGAGCATTGAAGGGAAATGTGACACTGCACCCTCAGGAGTTCAACACGAATCCCATTACCAGCTCTCCACTGCTTATGTACACAGCTATCACCCACTTCATTCCAGCATTAATTTTTCATTCATTGGTGTGACTCTCAGCACACTGCATGCTTTTCATCCCTCTCCGTTTACTCGTTTGTGAATCTCTTTTTGTTGGGTTTATTTCTACTTGTGTTTGCTCAGCTGGACATTCTATTTTTGCTGATGTTATAATGTGGTTTGTGAACATGATGCATCTGCGCAATCCATCACAGCCAGTCGCTGTCTCATTAGTGGCATAGGAATGTGAGGTAGACTGCTCTAGTGAAGGTCAACAAGGCATTTCATATCCAAGAGTTAGACTAGTCTTAGGAGGAATGGGTCTTTGTAATTGATTGATGGGTCATTGCTTCATCAGTCTTCTTCCATCTGTTCCTCTGGCTTTCCACCCTTTGCATTGTTCCAGTCTTTACACAGTTTTTATTCCTTTTGTTGCTCAGTCTGGCTGCAATTGATTGTGATTCATTTCATACTCACAGTCTTTGTGTTTGTGTCTCTGCAGCTTCAGCTTTCATGCTTAAAAGCCAGGATTAAAATGGACCCAGTTTTGGCATCTACGCATCAGCCATGGGCATAAAAGACTTTCTGACCAAACCCATGATGTCAGTTTTTACACCACTGTTGGACTGTTCACCCAAAAGACAAAAAAGAATTGGAAAATTGTTATGAAGACAAGAGAAATCATGATGTCCCATATATATATATATATA
>NW_007577743.1:1066454-1069358 GCF_000690725.1 Stegastes partitus
TATATATATATACACACACACTATATTTACTAGACTGTTCTATACATTTACTATATAATTTTATTGCATTTCATTCAATATCATGTATTGTTGAATCACAGTCTAATGAGCATCTCTATATAAAGCTGCACAGCATAGGCATGTTGTATTGGTGGAAGTTCCTCAGAATTCCTTTGCAGTGGTGTAGTAATCTAAACTGGTTTGGGAACCACTGATTTAATGGTCCCAATTAGCGATTCAGACCATTAGTAGCGCTATAGATGAATGTTTTTACAAACTGGTCCATTTTTTTTCATGTTCACAAGCTGACACAGAGATGTGGGAATGCAAAATATATGTCTCCTTCTGATTTTACACTATGACACGATGAATTTAAAAAAAAAAAAAAAAAGAACGAAAATGGAATTTCTTTAATTGTTCATTTTATTAAAAAAAAAAAAAGGCAAAACAACACTGACAAGAAAAAAAAAAACTAAACTAAAACAACATTGTGCTTCCAGGTGTTCATTGGAAATATTGGAAAAAATGACGATGCTGCATACTATAGATATTTTGCTACTTATATTTCCTCAAGGATGACATAATATGTTTTGGTGAAGAACACTCAATGTAAACAAAACTTTTGTCCACCAGGCAGCTTTAACATTTAAGAAGACCTATAGTTCATTTTGCGCTAGGCTGATATTTTAATTGTATTTCCACAGTTCATAGACTCGCGAGTAACAAGTGTGAACCCACCACAGAGACCCTCCTACATAGTGTTTTTTTTTTTTTGCAGGTTGAATTGAATCAAAACAAAAGAAATCGCATGGTAAACACATATAAAACTGCTGCTTGACAGCCACCTGTACAGAATTAAAAGAGCGCTGAGAAAATCACTGATGTATGACCTGGACAGAAGTTGAGAGCACAAACATGCTTCTTTGACTGCTCAGCCCTCTCAGGCTCACATCTGCCTGACAGGCCTGAACAACTTCGAGGAAGTGTCTGGAATGAAGCCAGATCTGGAAACACCCACCACCCTGTGGCCTCGCACAGCTTTTTATCACAAAGGATAAAAGTTACTGAACTGGCTCTGACTCCGACTGAAGGGGTTAAATAAAGGTCACTTGAGGCAAGTGGACATCAGACTTAGCCCTCATGCTCCAATCATATGTTGCTTCAAGTGTAGGTCATATATTTTTCAAAATGCTGATGAGTGCAGGTGACCTTGGGGGGCCAATTTATAATTAAGTGCAGTGCAAAGGGCAAATCAATAGTGAATTACAAGTCATGAGGCTTACTTGACATGTGAAATTTGACTGCAGTTGCTTCCTTTATAGGAAAGGTGCAAGGGCTGCACCAGGAACATACTGTTTGCATGTCCTTGAATGTAGTCATTGAGGTTAAATATTATTAAATAATCCATCTGTTGTTATGAGGCCATATCAAAGGGATGGATACTTTAAATAGTTGAGAGGATTAGTTTATGTCCTCTATATTCTGGTGATAAAGGGATTATTAAGATAAGATAAGATAAGATATGCCTTTATTTATCTCACAGTGGAGAAATTCACAGTGTTGTTAGCAGCATTACACATAAGAGATACACACATACGAGACAGAAAAATGTACATATAAATATAAGAAATAGTGCAAACAAAAGAGAATAGTGCAAACAGAATATGAAAATGGGCTTCTGAATGGGGGGTACATAGAAAAGATATATAAAAGATAGGGAATAAATATATAATAATAGCAACAATAATAACAATAGCAATAATAGTAGTAATAATAATAATAACAATAATAATAATAAGCTGTGCAAATGTAGATATATACATACATTATAATTACAGTATTTGCGTGGGGTAGCATTCTAGAAGCATGCACGAAACCCACCAACTCCACAGTAAACAGCAGTACAAGCAGCAACAGCGGAAACATATTTTGATGTTCTGAAAGTCATATTTGTACAGTGAACATGAACATAATAATGGACACCGATGTAAGTTTTACTGCATGATGGTGCTTTTATTTAAATAAATGCAGAGAAAAACATAGAGGTGGTGAACACTGCTGCCCCTCATGTAAAAGCAACAATGAAAGTAAAATAAATCAAAAGCGATGTTTAGAAAAACCCAGAGGATCATCTAATGGCTGTTTTCAGAAGGTTAAATCTTTAAAGACTCTTCTAGCCATCTGGATTCCATCAGTTTACACCACTGTCGATACCAGGGAATGATTTTAACTCCTCTTATGGCTTCATAAATCCGTTTTCTCTCCTTGAGAAATGAGTTAACCCCTTAAGTCGTAGCCATGTTCTGTTAACATTAAATAAAAATACATGTGAATTCAATAAGTAGCAGATCTGCAAAGCAAAGACCGATATACACTTGACAGAATATATTTAAATAGATTTAGTGTCCTTGTCTTCAACACCAGGCCAGAGAGAGATTTGGCAAATTAGAAAACTCACACTTTCACACTAAAAAGTAATTCAAGAGACCTATATGTGACGACTCGTGCTCAGGTGATAGTGCGGGTGGACCCAAACGAAAAGGGAGACGGGGTGAAGGGTTAAAGGAAACAGGATCTATTGAAGGGAGGTGGTGGAGTGAAGTCTTTGGTGTCGTGATCCGAGGAAGGGGGGTCCCGAGAATGGTGCACAAAGAGCCGGTGCCTGAGAGTGCCTTGGTCCGTGGGGGTTTTCCCGGTGCAGAGAGGGAGCCGTGACGAGGGAAACCGGGGTGGTGCGCAGGGGTCCGGTGCTCGTGGGGGGGTGCTCTCGTGAAGGGTCTCCCGGTGAAAGTGTCCGTGAATTCCCGTGGGTGACGAAACGCTGGAGTGCTTGGAGGTGTGCCGAGTGCTGGAACCGAGGAGGAGAACTGGAGACAGGCAGAGAAACACGTACCATAAACTTGA
>NW_007577743.1:1071648-1083351 GCF_000690725.1 Stegastes partitus
CGCTAATAAAATTAAACAACTCGGAGCCGTGCATTATATGGTTTGAATGCACTTAGCGGAGTGACAAGTATTTTAGACTCCACTGCATGTATTCAAACCGTATAATGCACGGCTCCGAGTTGTTTAATCCTTACTTAAATCTCTTTAAACAACATGGAAATAATAATTGGAATGACCTCATTTTTTTGGTGTAATTAACTTTAAAACTTGTGTTTATGCTACCAATAATTAAGTGAGTGCTAAATAATAATACCTTTGACTGTGGAGGAAAATATAAATCCCATAACTTAACATAGTTTGTTAGTTGAACATAATTTCATTGCAGATGCTAACACTCAAAAAGAGCGGTGTAACCTGTTTTCTGCTGAGTCTGCACAATACTTTTTATACTTTTGGCTGATTGAAATTCTAAATCAGAGAGACGAAAACCATCTTAACCACGAATCAGTAAACACTGACATTTTTACGCTGGTTCTAAAAACTAGCTACCAAATTTGATGCATCAGAAATGAAACACAACAAAAACAATCCATTTTAGTCACCATTATAGAACCAAACAACCTGTCAGTCAGTGTGACACATTCAAAGTGGCCCAAGGCTGCATTTTTATAGCAGGTAATGCCTAGTTATGCGTGGTACAGGGAGGTCCGGGGCCAGACTGGAAGCGATGCGGCAGCAGAGAATACAGGCATTTGAGATGAAACCTGACAAGATGATGTAAGACTAAGCAAAAGACTGAAATTTTAAGGACATTTCTTGGTAGCAGGTATATCAGCTATACAGATCACAGAGAAATGTAATAGCTGACTACTTATCAAAGCCGAACGCACCGCTTTTGGATAGAAGGCTTTTATTGACTGAATTACTTCTGCAGGAAGATGCAGGCAAATGTAATTTGACATTCTCATTTCTGACACAAGCATTGAGTTTATACATGATACTTGAGATACAGATTTTTAACACTTTTTGTTCCATTGCTTGTCTTTGTGTTATTTTATGTTGTGTTTCTACCTTTCTCATGCACAGCGAGGAAACACAAACGAAGACTGGCAGCCGGTGGTTATTGACTGTGTGTCAAATTACACAGATCTGTGGTGACAGTTTTCATTCCTGTCATGTTAAGACCATGAATCATGTCCACTGATGTCATGTCTGTCTACATTTGTAGAGACTGACTGAGTGATGAGTTGTGTTGCAAACAATTACCCCTAATTGTGCTGGAAGACTGGACCTGACAGGGGAGCTTTGATAGCTAACTGCTAATCGCCCTTTTCTGCTTCCAATATTTAACTTTATTCATTTAAAGAATAGACTTGAGACGGTGCTGTTTCATAATGTTTACAGAGCAATCAGTACTTCTCAAGTATCCTGTTGGATACTGTCCTGCTACTATGACCACAGAATTAATTTTTACCCAATGTATAATCGTATTTTACGAGCCTCACTCCTTCCTTTCTCTCTGTTCTCTTTAGTTATTTTGGTATTCATTGGGTTGTTACATGTGGAAACCTCCCTGCTCACATAAATTAGAGAACAACTAAGTGGCTTAGTTGTACACCAAACCCTCCCACCTAAAATGACAGCATCCGTGGTTTTGGTATGTGCCCCAAAGAATACATACGTTCACGTCAACAAGTCCTCTAACATGAATGAGCAAACTAGTCATCCATTTCTAACTTCTGAATACGGAGCATCTCCTCAATTATCGCCCCTACAGCCAACAGGGAATATAGTGCAGATACAAGGCTATAAGGCACAGATGCTTTCTGCCTGTTTGATTACAACCAGTTCCAGAGCGCATCTGTTACTGCAAATTATACGAGAAAGGAATGCTGGTGATGGCGTAAGCTAATGTATTCATATTACCACTCAGTGAGTCTCAATGCAGCCTTTTAATTCTGACGTGACAGCTGCACAAGATGTAACCTTAATGAAATGTCAAAATAACCAGAAAAAAGAAGTCACTCTGCATCGCAGTTACAAATAAAGTATTCATCAGTGATGTGCCGTCAGGGCCAGCAAGGCCTTCTCTGCTGGCCTAAACTCATCAGAATCACTAACGTTGCAATATTTTCCCAGTAATCTTTTACATTATTCCCAGTAATGTATTCTCTTCGTTGAATAGAGTTTCTCTGGGCTGTGGTGCTTCCAGCAGTGTATGTTTATATTAGAGCCATCATGTGTTGCCAGGGTCTAAGAAATCTGCTTTGAGGACCTCAGAATCAAAAGTGTAGCTTAAAATGCATTACAATTAACTGTCTTTAACCAATCAGATTGAGAGTTGGTGGTCCTAGGGCCAGCTTGCTGCCCTAAGATAACGTCAGCATTTTTATGTCTTCTGACTGGATGGCCAGAGACCTTAGCCAAAGCTAGCGATTCCTGTCTGTAGCGACCTGCACAAACTTTGTCATAAAATTATTGTTTTTTGTTTGTTTGTTTGTTTGTTTGTTTGTTTTAAGTTAAGCAAGCAGACATGCTCAGCCTTAAAGTGAATTAAAACTTATGGCAGAAACACGACTGGACAGACCTGACTTTCAGCATTAGCCTCCATGGCGATAGAACAGGACTTATTGTTGGAAGTGAAATGCATGGATTACCTGTTCAACAGAGTCATTTAACTGTTTATGACGAAAGAAAGGAGGATGGATTTTGTGTTCAAATAATCACAAATTTTGGTGAGTACAATTTTTTTTTTTTTTGTCATTTTATTGGGTTGATATTGATGCTCCTGTGAGATGTGATGTATATGGTGCAGCTGTGGCTACAGTTAATGGAGACTTGTTGAATTGTTTTAACTGGGTTTCTTGCTTTCGGGATGGCATTCATTCTCACTACATGAGATGCCTGTCTGAGGTGCAACGTCCTGTTATGCTGCCTTTCTGCATAATACTGATGGTTTCTATAGCTGTGGAGTCATAATGGCGATGTTAAGAGATGGTTTGATTCAGGCAGGACGCCACTGAAGACCTAGGAGTAAAATGTACGGCCCACCACTGGTTTTCATAATACATAATAAATTGCATAATTAAAAAAAAACAAAAAACTTGGTGCCTTTGCTTGTTTTGGATTCTAAACACTTTTTTTGTCAAAGTCCAGCTGCTCTCGGACTAAAGGGAGTCTTCAGGCTGTAATGACTAGAAAGTTGCCTAATTTCTTTCTGGTTGTCGTAACGTCTGAGCTCCTTTTTGAGGCATGAGACGTGGAAGTGATGATTTGAAAGGAAAACCTTGAAGCACAAGCTCAATAAAATTTCTCTCTGCAGCTTTGCGATCTGTATTGTGAGTGGAGTCTGATTCAAATAAAGATCAAGTTGCCTCAAGCGCACTGGAAGCTCTTTTGTTTAAATTTCACTATTTTAGACGGATAAATGGCAAAATGATGTTTACATAGTATGTTAAGATTTCGTGTGATTGTTTAACAAAGCAATTACATGAGAGGAAGCTTCTGCTTGAGTAGCACTATGGCTTCCCCCTCTCTTTCCTGCACTGCGTGCCGCATGTTTAGCTACGAGCCTGCCTCATTTACGGATACTGGTGCGTGTGTTAAATGTAGCTTGTTTGTCGCTCTGGAGGTGAGGCTCAGCTCTGTACCATGTCTGGTAGAGTAGCGAGCCAGTTGCCTGTAGCCGGTACGGAGCGACCTAGCGTAGCTTCTGCTAGCCATCCCCCAGTAGTTCCCGAGTAGCCGGGAAAGTAGGGCTGGGTGACCGTCCGAAAGAAGCATAGTCCGAAGGTTAAGTGCACGGTTCACCACCCACCCCCCGTTCATGTTTCTAGCCGTTTTTCCCTGCTCAGCAACACACCTGCTGAGAAATCGACTCTGGTTATTGGCAGCTCCATAGTCAGAAACGGGAAGCTAGAGACACCAGCGACCATAGTTAAATGTATACCTGGGGCCAGAGCGGGCAACGTGGAATCCTATTTGAAACTGCTGGCTAAGAATAAGCGGAAATACCGTAAGATAGTTATTCATGTCGGCGGTAACGATACCCGGTTACACCAATCAGAGGTCACTAGAATTAATGTTGAATCGTATGCAATTACACTAAAACACTGTCGGACTCCGTAGTGTTCTCTGGACCCCTGCCCAATTTGACCAGTGACGACATGTTTAGCCGCATGTCGTCATTCAATCGCTGGCTGTCTGGGTGGTGTCCAGACAACAGTGTGGACTTAATAGATAATTGGAGAAGCTTTGGGGAAAACCTGGTCTCATTAGGAGGGTTAGGGTTCCATCCTACTTTGGATGGTGCAGCTCTCTTATCTGGAAATATGGCCAGATGGAGGAACAAAAGGACAATAACTTCTAATCAGCGGCAGATGTGTGCTTGGACAGCTTCTCTACTGTGAAACTCTCAGAGCTCACATCGATAGTTAATTCTTCTAAACCAGCAACATGTATGTTGGACCCCATTCCCACTCAGCTGTTTAAGGAGATCTTTCCTTTAATGAACAGTACAGTGTTAGATATCATCAACTTCTCCCTGCTAACAGGCTACGTACCGCAGGCTTTTAAAGTTGCTATAATAAAGCCACTTCTAAAAAAGCCTACTCTAGATCCAGGTGTTTTAGCCAATTACAGACCAATATCCAACCTTCCTTTTATCTCAAAAATTCTTGAAAAGGTCGAGGCAAACCAACTATGTGAATGTCTGCATAGAAATGGCTTGTCTGAAGCGTTTCAGTCAGGATTTAGAATCCATCATACTACAGAGACAGCATTAATGAAGGTCACTAACGATCTTCTTCTAGCTTCAGACAGTGGATTAGTGTCCATCCTGGTTCTACTGGATCTCAGTGTGGCATTTGATAGCGTTGATCACAGCATCCTATTACAGAGACTTTAACATGTGAAAGGAACCGCAGTAAACTGGTTTAAATCATATTTCTCAGACAGATTCCAGTTTGTTCATGTTAATGATGATTCTTTCAGCCATACCAGAGTTACTTATGGAGTTCCTCAGGGTTCTTTGTTATGACCAAAATAATTTACTCTGTATATGCTTCCATTAGGCAGCATTATTAGGAAGCACTGCATACATTTCCATTGTTATGCAGACGACACGCAGTTATATTTATCTATGAAGCCTAATGAAACCAGTCAGTTACTCAACCTCCAGGCATGTCTGAAGGACATTAAGGTCTGGATGACCTGTAACGTCCTTCATTTAAGTTCAGACAAAACTGGGGTTTTTGTATTTGGCCCTAAAAACCTCAGAAACTCACTATCTGACCAGATAGTTGCTCTAGATGGCATCGCCTTAGCCTCTAGTTCCAAAGTAAAGAACCTCGGGGTTACTTTTGACCAGGATATGTCCTTTAACTTCCATATAAAACAAACATGGAGGACAGCTTTCTTTCATCTTCGTAATATTGCAAAAATGAGGAGCATCCTGTCTCAGAGTGACGCTGAGACACTAGTCCATGCATTTATAACCTCTAGGCTGGACTATTGTAATTCTTTATTATTAGGATGTCCTAATAATTCTCTTAAAAACCTCCAACTTATACAGAATGCTGCAGCCAGAGTTTTGACAGGAACCAATAAAAGAGATCATATTTCTCCAGTATTAGCTTCTCTCCATTGGCTTCCTGTAAAATCAAGGATCCAATTTAAAATCCTGCTTCTAACATATAAAAGTCTTAATGATCAACTCCATTGTATCTTAAAGACCTTATTGTTCCATATCATCCTAACAGAGCCCTTTGCTCTCAGACTGCTGGTTCCCAGAGTTTCTAGAAGCAGAATGGGAGGCAGAGCCTTCCGTTATCAGGCTCCTCTGTTATGGAATCAGCTCCCAGTTTGGGTTCGGGAGGCGGACACCCTCTCTACCTTTAAGATTAGGTTAAAAACTTTCCTGTTTGATAAAGCTCATAGTTAGGGCTGCTCTGAGTCATCTGAGCTGTTCCTTAGTGATGCTGCTATAGGTTCAGACTGCCGGGGGACGACCATAATGCACTGGGCTTCTCTCCTCTCCTCTCCTCTTTATATATATGTGTATGTATGTATATGTTTATACGGTTGTATATCACCATTACATATGACTAACTCTGTGACTCCCCCCGAGGTTCTCCTGCACTTGTTCTCTCTGTGGATGTCTCTGGATCTGGAGCTCCTGAACTACAGCCGCTGGCCTCACCTTGTCCATCCTGCTGCCCCCACCATGATGCCTCCTGTTACCTCCACCAACTGCGAAATGGAATATTTCATTGGTCCATTTGAAATGGAGGAACAAAGAACAATAGCTTCTAATAACTTGTTTAACTGTACACTAAATTGTATAATTCATCCCACACCCACCCAACCGGTCGAGGCAGATGGCCGTCCCTCCCTGAACCTGGTTCCGTCTGAGGTTTTTTTCCCCCGGGGGTTTTCCGTTCCTTCCCACTGTTGCGGACAGTTTGCGGACTGCTGAAGCTTATAGGGAATCCAAGTGTTTTAGATTGTTGGGGGAACTGAATTGAGTGTGTGTGTGTGAGACGTACTGAAACCAACACGTGAAGCAATAGTGAACGTGACATCTTTCCAAAACATATTCCCCTGAGCAACGTGCATTAACAATGTATACTGTTGACAGCAGGCTTAGGAGAAAGGGAAGGTTGTGCAGGTAACAGGGGAAACTCAATTCATGTGGGAATTGCAGTAACAGTGATTCTCTGACGAAACTGTTCTATTATAACCACAGACAATGAAACAAACAACAATGAAGAGGAGCATTGTGGAGAGAACAGATGAAGTGAATTATCAGGACCTCCACTGAAAGTCACTTTAAGCAATCATTTTTGGAAGATTTGAATCATTCCATTAAAAAAAAACGTCAGTGCCTCCCCTCTCCGAATCAACAGATTTTTTGTACAATATCTTGTACATACCCCATGCTTAATTTTACCTTCATACTATGATTATTTTTAGAGTTACAGACCCTCGAAGTACATGGTGGAAATCTTGTGCTTTTTAATTCATGGCATTTTAGTATTTTTGTGTCCTCATAACTGAATCAATACTAGGGCTGAAAAACACCTTTGTGCTTCATAGAGAACTACAACCAAAATCACTTTTACATCCACTGGAGGTGTCACGATGTAAAACCTCATCATCGCATTTGAGCATTATTATCATAACATTTCTGATAGTTTCAATACCAAAGCATCACTAGTTTAACGTGTCTGACAGCAACAGAAACAAGCAATGTTTTATCTGATTTCGAATAATTCACTGGAGAAACCTTTAAAAAGTGAATTTTGGGTTGACCTTTCAGGGCCATATCAACATGTAGGATAAGTGGTTGGTCACAACATGTTTTAAAGTCTTAATTTTGCCTATAATTTGACACCAGGGTCATTCTTCTTCTACCTTTGATTCCCTCTGTGTCGGTATAATTTTCTAACAGCTCGTTATATAAAAACATGACACCGAACTGAAACAAAATTTTGGCTTTAAATTGTGACACCTTTGGTGTATGAAAAATTGAAATATGTTTTGAAGCCCTGAAAATGTTATCTCCTGTACATATGATGTTATCCATCCATCCACCATCAATACACCGCTTAATCCTCACTAGGGTCGTGGGGGCTGGAGCCTATCCCAGCTGACTTAGGGTGAAGGCAGGGCAGTGACGTGCGGTGAGGTTCATGGCTGGTGAGCATAGACTGTATAAAAGATGGACATAGCTACCGTGACGTCACTCGTTGGTTTCTGCACTGAGAAAATGAAGCCAGGGTTTTGCTACTTCCTGGTTGCCATCTTGGATTTTTGGAGCCAGTGACGCAAAAATCGTCAGAGGGGGGCGGAGCCATAGGAGCAGCGATTGGTCAGACGGATTGAGAGGCAGGCCCTCTCTGCCCGCCCACATTTACCGCCTTCTGCTCGCTTCGTCTGTATGGTCGCTGCCAACTGTCAATCAAGCCAGCCACGCCCCTTGCCCTGCAAAATTTTGACAATTTTTTTAAAATTCAGTATTGATTTATTTTCAGATTGGCCACCTGATCTCTGGATTTGACTATGAAAACAAATATAAAAAAAATCCTGAGCTGTAGGAATGCAGTATTTCGTGATCTGTGATCACTTCTTTTCCAATTCAAGTCTATGGGAGCCAAGGTTTTTTGGAGCCAGCAGCTCGCGGACGTAGGTCTTTGACACTTCCGGGTTGGCTTCATTTTTCAGGGCCAGTTGCTATGTCCATCTTTTATACAGTCTATGCTGGTGAGGCACTGACTTCATCAGAATCTCATTTACAAATACATGCACTCTACACAGCAGCATATTTGCCATTTGATTAGCAGCAGTTTACGGGTTATGTTTCATATCTGTGAGGCTCTGCCTCACCTGCCTCCCCTGACCACATGTCACTGAGGCAGGGGACACCCTGGACAGGTCACCAGTCTATCACAGGGCCACACTTAGAGACAGACAACCAAGCTAACTCACATTCACACCCATAAAACAATTTAGAATCACCAATTAACCTTAACATGCTTTTGGACTGTGGGAGGAAGCCGGAGAACCCGGAGAGAACCCACGCTGCACGGGGAGAACATGCAGACTCCACGCAGAAAATCTTCTAGCTGCAAGGCGCTGGTGATAACCACTGATGATCCACCTTGCAGCCCTGTTTCAGGCACAATGACTCTGACATTATTTGCAGTATTTCCATGACAACTGCAGAAATCTAGAAACATAGAATGAACCAGATTTACAAAGGTGCAGGCTGGGTTCAGAGTCAGGAGCAGGTTACCATCATGCACAAGGACTCGGCATCAAAGAAGAAGAATGACTTGGAAGGTTGGCTGCAGTGAGCACAAAGACAGCAGAGCATCTGAAAGAGGTGAGCAGAGAGGAGCATATGCAGGGATTGGATGACTGTTGATGCACAAAACTAGCAGGAAAACCAACAAAGACCTGAAGGAAAACATACCGGAGTGCATGAATTTAAGTCATTACAAAATCGATGAAAAGACAATCTTGTGGAGAACTCACAGTGCACCGGGAGAACATGCAAACGCTACACAGAAAGAACCCAGGCATCCGAACTGGGACGCAAACTGGGAATCTTCTAGCTGTGAGGCGACGGTGCTAAAAAGTGAGCCACCGTGAAACCTGTATGACATTATGGTAACTCAAAAATTCTGGAAAATCATCAAATTAAAACCGTGAGATTTCAACTCATCCCTGTGTATTTCAAAGGCCTGGAACTCAGAAAATATTTATAGTATGAAGCCATGAAAATGTTGGATGACTCTGTTAAATACACTAAAGTATAACTTTTGTGAAAGACTTTGTGAGATTTGCTTGATTTCAGAAGTAACAACCAATTTGCAACAATAAAACATGATCAGTCCACCAGATTGTACGCTATAAAAGTCTTGGCAGCAGATTCTTTCATCCCCCAGCATCCTTCCATCAGTTCATGGTCTAGCTTAAGGTTTGTCCCTTTTTTGACCACTGTTGGCAGGTTCCCTCCACTGTTGTGAGACGCGCCGAGCATCCTCCACAAAATGGTTTGAAACGAGTACCATTACACCCCAGGCTAAAACATTACAACTGCACCTGCCGAATGTGCTGCTGCTCTTGGCACACCACAACAACCAAAAATGTTTAGCAGTAGATGCGAGGTGTGAGGTGGAGCTGCGGAGGATCAGACGTTTCCTATCGCACCCTCCAAACAACCTGCCACCTGCTCATGATTTGTTGATCTCTGTCAGTGGTCCTTATCAGACCCACTCAGGTCTTTATTCATTTCTCCCACATTCAACAGAGTGATGACAAGTACTGATTGTGAAGCATTGTTTGTATTGAAAGAAAAAAGGGGGCCCACAGTTTTGTTTTTCACCACTGGTCATGAACCAATTAATCAGAATCGGCTTCATTGACACAGTGTGAGAACACAAACAAGGGATTTGGTCCCTGTGTTCTCTTTGTTTAAAGCATGTGCAGTTAAACAAATTCAACAGGTTAGAGAAGAAGTGTTTAGGGAATATGAACAGCCACAGACGTCTAGAAAATGGAAGATTTTCTCCGCTGCTCTCTGCTCCCAATAGGTAGCCAACTCTAACTGTATTGATAAACTCCCTTATCTGCCTGCTGGTGGTATATGAGACCTGCTGCATCCACAATAAGCTCATGTCTGCAGGAAAGGTAGTCTCTATGTTTGCATTTCACATTGGTTTAGGCAACCAGGGTGATTTGTCTTCCACAGATACATTTGTTCATTTTCCTTTTATTGATGCTAATTTGACTTCTGACAACAATGCGAGAGCCACTGGTGTTGCTGCTCTTTCTGTATCAGTGCTGGAAGTCTTAGTATACAATAGATTTCACTTTTGGTGTTACACAGAAGTTAAAGTTGCACTATTATTTTCAGATTAAGAATGTATAAATGGCCTAGTGTAATGTGAAACAGGTTGCTTGCACATCACATAGTTATCCCCCTTCGCTCTCTGAGGTTTGCAGTTACTTTTTAGCTCATTGGTTTGTGTTTTTTTTTTTTTCCCCCTTGATGTTCACTTTTATTTCTTTCAGCAGCAGAGTTTGCACCTACAGCAGTTCACAGCACTTAGAAGCTGTGATGCGGGCTTTCAAACAATCCACAGAAGAGGCTTAATCCCTTGACAGGAAATGGTCTGTGGCTGAGTAACAAAGAGTTCAAAAAACATAATTAAGTAGAACCTGTGATTTCTTTCCCTTTTTTATTTTACCACTATGGGGGAATTGCAAGGAGTGAAATATATTCAATACATTTATTAGGCTTGCAAAAACATTGACTTTAAACATGTCTGTTAAGATTCTCAGTCATCCAGGTCATGTTTATTCTCGTAGCACATGGACTTGCTTGAGTTCCTTGAAGACGTTTCACCTCTCATCTAAGAGGCTTCATCAGTTCTGACTGACTAGTTGGGAGTTCCAGAGGGATAGACGATATAAGTATCTGGAACTCTCAACTAGTCAGTCAGAACTCATGAAGCCTCTTAGATGAGAGGTGAAACATCTTCAAGGAACTTTATCTTTAAAAAGTACCTTTAAATATTTTTTTTTTAAAAGTATTGAAGGCACTCTGAGTGACCAACATTTTTTTTTCTGCTTTCTAAAAGATATATTTGTTCCAATTTACCTCCAGAAACTGAAAATGTGTAGTGTAACCTCTGAACCCCAAACATTTTTTGGCTTTTGTCACATTTTTACCCACTCTTTTTTCCTCTATGGAAACAGCACAACAATAGCTAAAAATAAAGAGGAATTAAAAATGTCTTTTGAACAGAATAGCAAAGTCAGAATGTCATAAATCGTTAAAAAAAAAAAAAGATTAGTATTTCTTTCATTATTTATTTATTTATTTTTAATGGAATTGGACACGTATTTTTGAAGGCCCCCTCGGTATTAAGAAAAAGGTTGACTCTACATACTTTCGATATTTTATTATTTAGAATTTAAATTTTTCATACCTGTCTCCCATATGCTCCATGTAAACACAGCCTGTGGTTCAGCTTGTATCAGCTGAAAAGCCTCAGAGTATTTGACAAGTGACTGCTGGTCTCAGCTTTCTTTACCGTTTCTAGCTCTAATAAATCATGTAATTTTGCAATTTTAAAAAAACTAATAATAACATGCCTTTTAAGCCTGATCTGGGGGTTCAGTGGGGGGCCACTCTGATAATCTAGTGGAGTTTAAGGGATATTGTGATATGGTGTGCTTTTTTTTTTTTTTTTT
>NW_007577743.1:1084906-1090560 GCF_000690725.1 Stegastes partitus
AGTTCAGACAGCTGCTCAGGATGCTGAACAGAGCTTTTTAATCTGGAGACAATACAGTGAAGACTAAAGTAAAGACAGGCACTGAAGCTGCAAAACACTCAAAAAAAAAAAAAAAAAAAAACACAATTCAAAATTCAACTCGGGCAAAACCTATGCAACAACTCCGACCCAAGGCAGATGTGAGATTGCATACAATCACAGACTACAAAAGGAAAAGCAGTATACAACACACACCTGTGAGAGACAATGGCAACCTGACTGAGCAGCTTAACATCTCTTCTGCTTGTTTTGACAGACAGCAAAGAACCTCCAGCAGATGCCTCACCATTGGGAGATCCACATGCTGTTTCTCGGCACTCCGAGATGTCGACACCAAGACAGCAGTCGGGCCTAAGTGTACAAGGGTGTGTGTTCCAGGCATGTGCTGATTAACTTAATGTCTACAGACATTGTCAACATCTCCCTGTTCCTCTGTGTGTAGTCCTGTCATGACTCACATTCACTACCATCTTGCCTACACCCAAGAAGTCTGCTTTGGCACATTTCATGACACATCCCCCCCCCCCCCCCCCCTTGTTAACTTGCCCATTAGTCATCTCATATATGCTGGAAGACACACCATGAGTGAAATACAAAGTCAACAACATGGCTGAGTGTTTCAGGATTGGTTTCCTTGATAAATAAAGAAACCCAACCTGTTAACTTGCAGGTTCTGTATCATTCTTCTTTTTAACTTGGGTTCTAATTCTGACATGACACAGAGAGAAGAGTTTTTAGAGGCCTAATGAAACACAAATGATGGACTTCAAAAAAATTCGCTCAATATGACTTTTATTAACTACAGGGAAAACAGATCTGCATTACCTTCACTACAGCTCTGTGTCAGCTGGACGATCCCAACATGTATGCTAATCTTCCTTAGCTCAGTCTGCAGTATAAAACAGTGTGGCTGCAGGTAATTATCATTCTGCTATAAAACATGCACAATTGTTTTGGTGGAACATTTGCAGGAGGGAGTCGAGCACTGTCAAAATAGAAAATCCAATGACAATAAACAAGCAATCCAAATTTGCACAATCTGGACTTGAAATTTTCATTGTGGTAGGTTCTCGCTTACAGGTTGTTGTTGTTACTTCCTGTACCAAAGTGGATTTTGAAAATGGTAAAATGTGGTTAGCAGAAGGGAAGGACAAAGCCACTTCTACCTCCATCTGACATCTAGCAGGTCAGACTAGTGCTAAGATGACTTTAGCTCAGTGTTTGACATCGTTACACCCAGTATGTTTGTTACCAAACTACACAAACTGGAGCTAAATCCCTACATATGTGTAAATGGATATTGGACTTCTTACTTAGTGGCAACACTTCACATACAACATATACGGACCACTGACAGACCAGTTGTACCATGGATTGTATTTTTTTATTGACTTCATGTGCAGTGCGCGTAGGACGTTGGATTATGGCAGAACAAGGCGTGAGCTTTCATTTAGGGATCGTTGTGTCTTTGAACACAGCTACATACTGTCGGACTTTATGACTAATTTCTGTGTTAAATTATCAGTAGAATACTGGCCTACTTTTATGGTTGAAGCATGAATCTTTGCGGCTCATTTACATGCTGCTCATGCCTGGTGGAGCCACTTTCATGAGTTAGAATGGAAGCATAATGTTAACCCTATATGTTGCATGTACAGTGTAGCCACAGGGTTAACCACCTGTCAACAAACTGCCGCAGTGGGGAAGTGTTCTTTCCTTCCTCTTGACTGGTGTGCCCCACAGAGGCCTCTTTCTCTATGCCCTCTTCACGTCACTGTCTAAAACTCGTCTAAAACCACCTAAAACTCATAGCTTTGCAGGTGAGACAGCAATCAATGGATTCATCACAAACAACAGGGAGGCTGCATACAGAGAGGAGGTCCAGAAGCTGACAGTATGCTGTACCAACAATGACCTGGTCTCAAACACCAAAAACACCAAGAAGAACCAGACAGGCTACACACTATAGAGTCTACAATAATGGAGAGGCTGTGGAGAGAGTCTTCAGCCTTGAATCTGTGGGGCTCCAAGTCACAGAGGACTTGTGTGGATCTGTCACCTCAGTAGAAGTGCGGAATGTGCAACAGCTTGACTTTCAGAGGAGATGACACAGAGCCACACTGTCCCAGAAACTGGAGGTGAATTTTCACAGATCCACAACTGGGAACAATTTGATAAACTGCATAACACCTTAATATGGCATTTAGACCGAAGCTAACGATAAAGGCTCTTAAGTGTGTATTAAAAACAGCATAGGTCACTGACTCCCATACAACACTAGCTTTATGAGAAAGACTAAGAACACGATGAAAGGCAAAACAGCTTCTTCCCAGCTGAACTCGGACATCTCAGTAGTTTTTCTATACCAGTGGACAATGTGCAATACTTTTAATGAACTCATTAACATAACTTAACATGAATGTTTATCGATAATTTGCACCTCAACTACCCTCACTGTCTCTGAGGATTATTTGCACGATTTAAGCTAGTTATGTTTTTCAGTGTTTCCTATCATATAAATTTCAATTTATGACTTCACTTACTTCTTGAGTATTTCTGCACAGACTTGGATTATGCCTATGGCCATATGCATCACTGAGGATGGCACAATTTTACATTTGTTGTGCTGTCTTCAATGGCGCATATGGGTCTTGAACTTAAGAGGCGAAAAGTACCAGTCCCAGTGATCGCTGCACAAATGTAAAATGTAGAAGAACCAGTGCTGCATTGCAGTGAATATAGCCCAAAAATGCCTCTAGAAAGAGACTGACTGTATGAACAAGCTACATTTGAAAATGGTGTAAGGTACATATGCGGTGTGGGTCCCGCCTGAGACATTTAATTTTCTGTTTAACAATGAATAAAAGCAAAATGGAAAATGGAATGCTAAAAAATATGAATTGAAATTGATGCAATTTTAGCGAATCACGAACAGCTTTGTTATAGCTGACAGATGTCACAGCATGAGTGCTCATTCAAAACCTTCAAAGGGAAGGATGGCAACTGAGTGAGGCAGGGCTGTATTCATTCTGTTGTTTGAGAAAGAGTAAAAGAAAAACAGAAAAAAAAAGAACAAAAAACTCCAACACAATCGAATCTTTATGTTGGCCCTAAACAAAACAGAGTAAATGGCCTTGTCGAAACAGATCACTAACTATTCCTACATTTAATTCTACATTAAGTGAAGTATTTTCTCTTTTCCTCATATTTCTGTATTAACATTCAAATGTTATTACCGTCAGAGGTGAGAATATCTGGACATTTCGATAAACACTTAGTCACAGATTTCTGATGATGAACATATGTGTGAACTGCTGAAGCTTATAGGGAATCCAGATGTTTTGGATTGTTGGGTGTTTCTGTCTCTGCCTTTGTGAAGCGCTATGAGATGACTGTTGTTGTAAATATGCGCTATACAAATAAAATTGAATTGAATTGAATTTGTGGTGTTTTGAAAACCAAAATACCAATACAATAAAAAGTAGCAAAACCAAATTGGATATACAGCTAAAAACTAAACAATGAAAAAAGTTCCTTCAAGTTAACTGTTACGGACTGGTTCAGAGACTCAAGTGCGAGGCAACACGACACGGCAGGCAGTTTGAAAATAACAATTTATTTGAGCACACACAGAAACCTTTACAGAACTGAGAGAGATTGCTTGGAACAGCAACTATGTTTAAACTGAAAAACAAAACGAGACTAAACGAGAGAAACTAAAAGAGGACACCAAAAAGGTGTTAATTAAGGACTGGCTTAAAAACAAACAGACTAGCAAACTGAAAAAAAACGCTAGCTCTACGCACGGGCAGGTGGGCTAAGCAAACCGAAGAAAAAGAACTAAAAAGCTAGCGGACCAAAGGCTAACAATGAGCTAGCGTAAAGCGCCGACGGACGAACTAAATACAGGACGAGGAGAACAGACTTACGGACTGGCTGACAAACGGGAGTAAATAAATCTAGCGGGACATACGGACTGATGACGTTAAACCTACACAGTGAATCTGACCTGACAGAACCGAAGCAGGGTGGTGAATGGGGGAGCGGAGCGGCTGCGGTGGAGCGGCTGCCGACGACCGGGGACGGACGCCAGGGAGCTTCGGGAGGGAGAGGTGGACGGAGCTGGTGTCCGGGCTGACGGGTGGGATAGAGCGGGCAGGTGACTGGTGGTGAATCCGGTGGCTGGTGGCTGCGTCGCCGGCTGACGGAGGTGCTGGTTGTCGGTGGGAGATGATCCGGGCTGTAGACGGAAAGACACGGTTAGAGCGAGACTGGCAAGAGAAAGGAGCTGGGAATAAACAATCGTGGTCATGAACTGACTAGGGACTGTTTACGGTCCGGCGACGAATCGTGGTCTGGTCGAGGCTAAAAAGCTGGTCTCATGATGAGACACAGCTGCGGCAAACACACACCAGTGTAATCAGTGGATTGCGATCACCTGCCCGCTCTCTTCATGCAGATCACCAGCTCACGCCCACCTAATCAGAAAGGGAGAGAAAGGAGGAAAGGAGCGAGGGAGAGAGAGAGAGAGAGAGAGAGAGAGAGCACTGCCGCTACCTGACTCCAGCGGCAGCGGGCGTGACAGTACCCCCCCCCTCTACGGGCGCCTCCAGGCGCCCGATTAGGATGGCGACGGTGGAACTCCCGAATGAGAGCAGGGTCCAAGATCCGACGCTGGGGGACCCAGCTGCGTTCCTCGGGCCCATAGCCCTCCCAATCCACGAGGTACTGGAGGCCACAACCCCGACGGCGCACATCCAGCAACCGACGTACCGTGTAGGTGGGCGCGTCATCCACCATCCGCGGAGGTGGAGGGGGACGGACTGGGGGGGCCAGCGGACTCTCTGCAACGGGCTTGACCTGGGAGACGTGGAATGTTGGGTGGACCCTCATGGAAGGCGGGAGTTTCAGGCGCACAGCCGTGGGGCTCAGGACGCGCTCGATGGCGAACGGGCCGACGAATCGAGGCGCCAATTTCTTTGAATTCCACCCGGAGCGGAAGATCCTTAGCTCGGAGCCACACCATCTGACCAGGGGAGTAAACTGGCGCCGGAGAGCGACGGCGATTAGCCTGCCTCTGCATATTCTGTGCAGCTTTCAGCAGGGCAGTCCTGACACGGTTCCACGTTCGTCGACACTTCCGCATGAATGCCTGCACAGACGGAACGGCGACCTCTCATTCCAGGGCCGGGAAGAGTGGCGGCTGGTAGCCCAGGGAGCACTGGAAAGGCGAGACCCCAGAAGAGGCGTTGGACATGGAGTTGTGGGCAAACTCTACCCAGGGCAATTGTTCACTCCATGTCGTCCGATCTCTCGAAACCACACAGCGCAGAAACGTCTCCAAGGACTGATTGGTCCTCTCCGTCTGTCCGTTGGACTGAGGATGAAAACCAGAGGTAAGGCTCACCTTGGCTCCAATCGCTGAACAGAAAGCCCTCCACACTTCGGAGGTGAACTGGGGGCCCCAATCAGACACTATGTCTGTGGGGATGCCGTGGAGGCGGAGCACATGGGTGACGAGCAGGTCAGCAGTTTCCCGGGCCGAGGGGAGCTTGGGCAAGGCAACGAAATGAGCCGTCTTGGAAAAGCGGTCCACAATGGTCAGAACAACAGAG
>NW_007577743.1:1093565-1100159 GCF_000690725.1 Stegastes partitus
GAGGCAACACGACACGGCAGGCAGTTTGAAAATAACAATTTATTTGAGCACACACAGAAACCTTTACAGAACTGAGAGAGATTGCTTGGAACAGCAACTATGTTTAAACTGAAAAACAAAACGAGACTAAACGAGAGAAACTAAAAGAGGACACCAAAAAGGTGTTAATTAAGGACTGGCTTAAAAACAAACAGACTAGCAAACTGAAAAAAAACGCTAGCTCTACGCACGGGCAGGTGGGCTAAGCAAACCGAAGAAAAAGAACTAAAAAGCTAGTGGACCAAAGGCTAACAATGAGCTAGCGTAAAGCGCCGACGGGCGAACTAAATACAGGACGAGGAGAACAGACTTACGGACTGGCTGACAAACGGGAGTAAATAAATCTAGCGGGACATACGGACTGATGACGTTAAACCTACACAGTGAATCTGACCTGACAGAACCGACAGAGAGGAGAAGGGAAGCAGGGTGGTGAATGGGGGAGCGGAGCGGCTGCGGTGGAGCGGCTGCCGACGACCGGGGGCGGACGCCAGGGAGCTTCGGGAGGGAGAGGTGGACGGAGCTGGTGTCCGGGCTGACGGGTGGGATAGAGCGGGCAGGTGACTGGTGGTGAATCCGGTGGCTGGTGGCTGCGTCGCCGGCTGACGGAGGTGCTGGTTGTCGGTGGGAGATGATCCGGGCTGTAGACGGAAAGACACGGTTAGAGCGAGACTGGCAAGAGAAAGGAGCTGGGAATAAACAATCGTGGTCATGAACTGACTAGGGACTGTTTACGGTCCGGCGACGAATCGTGGTCTGGTCGAGGCTAAAAAGCTGGTCTCATGATGAGACACAGCTGCGGCAAACACACACCAGTGTAATCAGTGGATTGCGATCACCTGCCCGCTCTCTTCATGCAGATCACCAGCTCACGCCCACCTAATCAGAAAGGGAGAGAAAGAAGGAAAGGAGCGAGGGAGAGAGAGAGAGCGAGAGCACTGCCGCTACCTGACTCCAGCGGCAGCGGGCGTGACATTAACTTCTAGCTGGATGGTGGGCAGAGCCTGAAATGGAGGGACTCCTGTGATCGACTAAATGCTAACCAACCCATGCCAGCCACCAGAGGCCTGTACTACGAAGCAGGATTTGGGGTTATCGAGGTAACTTCAGGTTAAATCCTGGGTTTTCGGTGAAACGACAGTCGTTCACTTCTTAGATCACCATGGTAACTTATGCTGAACAGCTAACCTCCTCCGCAGCAGGTTATGTTGGAGATCGAGATCACTGGGTATAAAAACACAGCCCACTGAAAATCAGTTCTCTCCTATAAAACATCAGAAGGAGTAGAAAACGAAGCAGTTCTCAACAAAATGGCATCACGGGCATTTCTAGAAGACCCATTACACATTGAAGCGTGAATTGTGAGGGATCACTGAGGAGTGTGAGGTTTTTTCGGGACCGGCAAAACAGCGCACCCTGACGAGGATCTTCATTTTTTTCCCTGTTGGCTACAGACAATGTCAAAGCTATTTCATATTTATTTCCATACCAATATTACCCCACAACAGTAAACTGACTTTAGCATTAGAAGTTGTATTTGTAGGATACGTTAATTGCTACACCGCTTTGAATTATGTTTTTATGATTGTTCTTAATTTGTTCCCACATCCTTTTTACACCACCAGGGTGGCAGCTGAAACTAAAAAAATGTCAGATATCCCACAAGTATATACATTTGGCAGCACCTTAGTTAGAAGGAACCTCAGATGTGCTTATTGTCTGATATGTGCCTTCATGATGAAACAGTGATCATATTTTATTGTCATAAACTAATGAACTTATGGGCTGCAAGGTGACGCAGTTGGTAGCACCGTTGCCTCGCAGCAAGAAGGCCCCCGGTTCGGTGGGGGCACTGGGATCTTGCTGCATGGAGTTTGCATGTTCTCCCCGTGCAGCGTGGGTTCTCTCCGGGTTCTCCAGCTTCCTCCCACAAGTCCAAAAACATGTTGAGGTTAATTGGTAATTCTAAATCGTCCGTAGGTGTGAATGTGAGTGTGCTTGGTTGTCTGTCTCTAAGTGTAGCCCTGTGATAGACTGGCAACCTGTCCAGGGTGTCCTCTGCCTTTGCCCTAAGTCGGCTGGGATAGGCTCCGGCTAGTGATCGCTACCGAACTGTTCGGTACAGGCCCTTTCGGTTCGGTACAGACGTGTACCGCAGTATGAAAATTTTAAGACTATTAAGAATGGCCAATGTACAGAATTGTTTCAATTGCGAAACTTTAAATCTCATGGTGCCCACAGTTGCGGTGGACCTTCTCCTGCTCACAGTTGCGCAGTATTGCAGAGCTAAAAACAAAGTCTTGATGGTTGTTTTTAAAGATCAGTTTATGAATAAATTAATAACTTAAGAAAAATAAATAAATAAATAAAGATTCAAGGCTGTCATTGGACATTGCCATGACTGTGTTTAAAGTAGCTGGAGCTAATACATAAAATTCAAAAGTTGTGGAGTGAAGAATTAAAGTTAAAGTTAAGAACCATAAAACTATAATATTATAAACAAGAATATTGAGGGTGCAGATGAATTTATATTTACATTTATACAGATTATCAAAAGAGTGCAAATTGAAGGTGTGGAGGTGCAACATGACCAATAACAGTGCAGATGATGAGCATGATCATGAACAGAGGCCTAATGCACCAACAATCCCAATCCTCTGGGCCAAGGCTCCAGATTCATGCCAGTTTTGAGAACATTCAAGTTTAAAAAATTTCGGATGATTGCAGTTGTGCGAGTTAATCATGAAGCTGTTTAGCTGTCGCTTTAAACCAGGGATGAGCAGCTGCTATGTTAGCTGCATTGGTGAAACGTAATACTTTTATAACTTCAGTGGCTCTGTCAGTCTGTCCCTGCCTGATGCATAAAACAAACTGCTTAACTGCTGTGTGTTTCAAAGGCGCAAAGTCGGTTCCTTGGTCATCTTGGACTATTCTGACAATAGAAATTCTATTTAATTATTTTCAAAGTAATTCCGTCACACCTGTCTGAGCACTGCAGGCACCAATCAGCAGCTAGCCTTCACTGCAAGGTTTTCAGGGAACATGGGAGGGGAAAAAAACAAAACAAAACTCTAGCTAAAATATATAGGATATTGTATTCATATTATGAACTATTTTCATTAAATTTTAGAATAAATGCCCATGTGTAAAATGGAGCTAAATTCACATTTAATAAAAACTAGGTGTCCCAGCTAATATATCATCTAGGTCGGATTATGATTATATGGATTACACTATATGGATTCAGTCTTTCCACGTGTCAGGTAAAGTGTTATATATGTTCAAGAGGGTGTAACCATTATTATAGGAAATTCAAAGCAATAAAACTCTATAGGGACGTGAATCAATACTTGGACTTGTAAGGTAGGTCGCACTTTCAGTCATTTTCCTAATATGAAGATGACTTGCCATAACAGCTCTCGCTTTAAAATCTCCTGCCTTCAATTTACTGACACCTTTATCTTTGGGTTCAATTTAATCCCAGCAATTTAAACCTCCCCCCCCAAAAAAAGTGTAAATAGCCCTTTAAATACAAAATAAATACTTAATCAATTAAGTATGTCGATAGGAGGGTTAAATGAGTACAGTACCCGCAACTTGACTTTATTTCTGCCCAGGACAAGTTAGGGATACTTTGAGAAGTTTGTCGAAGCTATATGGTCTCAATCTATGATGAATTGTGTAATATGGTCCTCGCTCAGGCACCTTAACCATGAAACATGAAGACTTGCAATGAGATTGACAGTGGGTCACCATTATTCAGGCACCAGGGTATCATAACCTTCTTTTGACATGAGAATCATTAGTCACCTCAAGGTTCTAATCTGATGCTGCCATCTTAGCAGGTTTCAGGGTTTTTCTTAAGAACTAAAGTTTGCAGATGTATAGCCAAGGAGCTTCCATCCTTGCCTGCTAGCTCCAACCTGCAAGTTACAATCTGTTCCCCTCCCTTCAGGAGATGCATGGCAAGGAATCAATCATCGCATTTCGAGACAACTAAGCATCAGTCTATATTAGGACTGCTCCTCATTCTCATCTGGTCTTCTCTCCCTACAGCAGCCTTGCCAACGTTTGACCATATAATCAAGTCCACATAATTTGGTTCAATACTTGCTTGCTTCGCTTAGTATATAAACTTGATTCTGAAGTCTAGTTCATTTAAGAAATTTTGATCCTGCACTTTCCAGCTTTTTGGGAAATGCTTTTGCTACCTCCTCTCCAGTGGCCAAGACGTTCATCCAGAGGCAACAATGACTATCTCACTATTTCAAATTGTTGGTGCAAGTCTGTTCTCACTTACTGTCTGGGCGTTTCATCTATGTAGGTACCATCTTAGAACAGTCCTTCTTGCAGCTTATAGTGTTTCTTACAGAAGTCCAATTCACACTGAAAAGTTGTAGTCCATGCATGACTTTCTATACCTGTCTTCTCTTAAGATTAGCATAAGCATCCATCGACTTTAGGGTTTCAAGCTGGTTAATATCATAAGCTGCTCTGATCTCCATTGCCAGCACTGATATGCTTTTGTCCCTTCTCTTTTATGATCCATGCCTGGATGGTTAACCAACACGAGCTGAAATGAGCCTCAGCAACATGGACTCCGGAAGGCCCTGCCCAGGCCCTGGTTTGCTTGCCTCCACCTCCCATGCCAGCGCTGTGGTCTCCCTTAATCTACGCAACTTACTCTTTTGCTCGTCCTTCGCAGCACATGAACATTTTCCTGCCAAAAAGCATTAATGCTGCTTAAAGGACCCAAATGCTTGTGTTGTGCATGATCTGGATGACTGCATGTTGTTGGGACGCATTTTCATTTAGGTTGATGAAGGTCGCGAATGCTCTCACACGGTGGAAGGGGTGTTTGGCATTTGCTCATGGTCTCTCTTTTGGTGTAATTCCATAGGAAATAAGACAGGGCTGTTGCTACACATGGTTTCATTCCCACACAGAATATTTCCTCTGGATCAGGGCACTGGGGCCAGTGCCTTGCCGTATGTTCTTCTGCCTGCCCTTGGCGGGTGCTGATATTTGCACGCAGTTGAGAAGGTCTCACCAGAATTCCGAGGAAATGCGACTTGGGTGTTGCTACACATAGTCTCATAGTATATTTCCTTTGTATCCGGTCACTACGATAGTGCCCTGCCAGATGATCATCTGCGTGCACTGAGCAGGTGCTGATTCCTGCATTCAGATGTGATGGTTTCGCGGGTGTCCAAATTCAAAGGAAATGCGACACGCTTGTCGCTGCACATAGGCTAATTTCATTAAAGGTGACGCTGCTAATCTGCTCCCTTGGGAGGGTGGTTTGGGGTTGTGATCTCTGGGACTATCTGTGTCATACTTGCTCAGATTGTTCCAGAGCATTATTCAAGCAGAGTCACCACCAAACTCAATGCATGTGATCCCAAATAAATGGGTAAATCTGACAAAGTGTCCTGTCTGAAATAGAGCTTTGCATGAGTTCAGACAGGCACGGAGTCAGGGTGTCACAAGGCCATTCATGTCCTATCGTTCATCGCTAATGTCCAGCCCACCCACTTAGTGTGCTTTATAACTGAGGCAGCGTTAATTCATTCTGCCCACTTCACGCTCACCACATCGTTGCTATACCAGCATCTACAGATTGACAAATCTCATCCTCCTCCCCAACCACCTCCCTTTTAAAAACCCATTAAATTTCACAACCATCTATTAAATAGTTCCTCCCCACTGTTGCCAACCGCTTGCTCAGAGGGAGTCTAAAGGTAACTTGGATTGCTGGGTTCTCTGGTTAAATTGCAAGGTCTTCATCTAACCACGTAGTGCTATGTGATGACATATGTTGTAAACAGCGCTGTGCAAATAAAATTGAATTTGGATTTTGTAAAGTGAGGACCATTTAGTTGGTCTCTTTGTTCCTGTGTTGATACTGTATACTGTCTTTGAAAATTGTAAATTATGGGCTCTGCTGGGGGGTTGTGATCTCTGGGACTATCCATGTCATGCTTGCTCAGATTGTTCCAGAGCATCACTCGAGCAGAGTCACCACCAAACTCAATGCATGTGATCCCAAATAAATGGGTAAATCTGACAAAGTGTCCTGTCTGACCAGAGGGAGAAGGGAACTGGGTGGTGGTCCAATCAGGGACAACAGGCAGAGACAAGAGTGCAGGTCTTGAGTTCCAGGCTAATCAGCTGCAATGACTGGCAGCTGGGCCTGAAGCAGGCTCTCCAGCCAGCTACCACAGATACAGTCGTCCTCAAATTTATTCATACCTGTCCATTAAAGAACAGGCAAAGTTCATAATCCATCCATTTTCTATACACCGCTTAATCCTCACTAGGGTCACGGGGGGGCTGGAGCCTATCCCAGCCGACTTTGTCACGGCCGTTGGCGCCGACTAGTGGCGGTACTCCCCCTCCCTCCTTTCCCTTCCTCCTTTTCCTCTAGGTGGGCGTGAGCGGCAGTGCAGGCGGCGCTGATGGGTTACACCTGTGCCTCATCTCCGTGCAATCAAGCTGAGGAGCCACACCTGGGTTTGACTCGCCACTTCACTCTCTCTGCCAGTACTTAAACCA
>NW_007577743.1:1100524-1106894 GCF_000690725.1 Stegastes partitus
TAGCTTCGTGTGTTTTAGTATAGCTTCTTTATCCGAGTGTCTCACTGAGCCTTATTTGCTTAGTCTCTTTTCGTTCCTCGTTCTAGCTTAGCTTTCGTTTTCTTAGCCTTTTGTTTGTATTAGCTTCTTACCCGCTTTACCACTCGTGTAGTTTTAGTTTCAGTTCCCGAGTGCGTTTTTCGTTATCGTTAGTTTTAGGTTGGCTTTCCGTCTGTGGTCATACCACCAGCTTGGTTAGTGTCTGTTTTCTTGCCCTATTGTAAAATAAATTATTTTATTTTTGACATCTGTCTCCTGTGTCTTGTTGCTCTGCACGTGGGTCTGTGTACTGACCGTAACAGACTTAGGGCGAAGGCCTGTCCAGGGACACCCTGGACAGGTCGCCAGTCCATCGCAGGGCCACACTTAGAGACAGACAACCATGCACACTCATATTCAGACCTATGGACAATTTAGAATCACCAAATAACCTCAACATGTTTTTGGACTTGTGGGAGGAAGCTGGAGAATCCGGAGAGAACCCACACTTCACAGGGAGAACATGCAAACTCCATGCAGAAAGATCCCGGTGCCCCTACCGGGATGCAAACTGGCGACCTTCTTGCTGTGAGGCAATGGTGCTAACCAGCTGCGCCACCCTGCAGCCCTCAAATAACTAGAAAATGAAAGAAAAGCAATAAAAAAAATTGCCAAATTATAATTTAGTGAAATAAGACACTACTTTTGAATTGTGGTCGAAAAGAATAATTTAAAAAAAAAAAAAAAAAAAGCAAATTAGGTCTCAGGCAAATTAGAGCACTTTGAGGAAGAGCAGTTGAGCATTGGGACAAAATACCTGTCAACAGGTGCAGAAGTCTGATTGAGAGTTACAGCAAACACTTGATTGCAGTGATTGCTTCAAACGGTTCAAGTTAATATTAGTTTACAGGTCCCATCATGCTTATTTGCTTCCTTGAAAAATAAATAAATAAATAAATTCTGTTGAACCACAATTCAAAAGCAATGTCCTGACTTTGATTAACTTTTAATTTATTATTACTTCTGCCAATTTCAACTTATTTCAGTGGCAGCTGTTTTTTTTTCCCTTCTTTAATGGGAGGGTATGAATAAATTTGAGGATGACTGTGCCATGCCACTCCTCTCCCTTTATAGGAGTCCACAAGGAATTCACAACAACACGAGAAGCCACAAACCCTGTGGCCGTAACAGAGGCCTTATCTCAAACATACAAAAAACTAAATTGGCGCACCTTATTTTCCTAAATTAAGCAAAAAAAAAAAAAAAAAGATGTAGGCCATCAAAACAGAGGGGGTGTACTTCGAAACAAGTTTGATCTAGTCGGGATTTCTTTGCTTTAGCTGACTCAATCAGACTATGTTGCTGCTCCCATAAAGGGGATGCCTCACATCACTCCCCTTCCAAACAAACTGGATTGATGGTGTGCCGCCTACTTCAGTCAACAGGTTGTTATAACGGAGAGCTATGAGGAACATAAATACATATTAATGTAAAAAGCACTGCTAATGTAAATGATACAACAGAGAGATGCTGGTAGAAACTTTACACTTCACTCATTTAAACTTGATACTCAGTAAGTGCATTTAGGTCTGACACTGTCCCATAATTAAGGACTTTAAAAAAAAATGCTTTCATTTTAGGCCAAATTAAGTGAAATTAATGTTATAAACTGTGGAAGATACAAATAGAATACAAATGCATGTGGGTTCCTATCGCAACATGACACATAGAGTTTGCCTACTGTAACTGCACGGGATTCAGCGGGATCACTAACATACACCTCAGCAGGTCTGCAGAGATCACTTATTTCCTCAGCTAAGAATCTGTGTTGCTCATAGAGAATATGTTCCGTAAGAGAATTGGTCAAAGGGAGAAACTTCTTGCAACCAATTTAGATCTCATCCTGAACAGAACCTCCTCTGGAGCAGGCAGTAGCCACCTTTGCGACACTGAAAACTCAAAATACTTTGCTAACCCATTAATTCCCACACTGTAGAAAAGCATCCTAGGGCTCATGTTGCAGCACACAGTAACTTGGTGTATGCATGTACCGTGGAATTCCACAGGAAGGTGAAGACTTTATTACATGCAAAAATTAGGTTTTCTTCAGTGTCACACCAATAGTAGTCAGTACATCCAGTCGTACGTGCCAAAAGGTGTCAATAGCTAATTTGTTTTTCTTAACTCCATGACACATAAACAAATACAGGCTGAAAAACAAGGCAAACTTTGCATCCCACAGTGTAACTCCCTATATCTGTGGCAACATTTAATTTGTAAGGTCAAGGTGTGATGCTGGTTCTTGTAGAAGTTTACAGCTGGTCAACAGGTGAGTTCCAAACCCATACAAGGAAATAAAACAGGAATTTGCCCCAATAACCACAAGGGAAAAACAAAACAAAACAAAACACCAGAATAAAGAAAAAACAAAACAAAAAGTCAAGTCACATTTTTATACAGCACATTTCAAACAACAATTGTTACACCAGAGTGTTTTCCAGTAAAAAAAAAAAAAAAGTGACTGGCTTTACATATTGCTCGAATTACAGAAGTTTACCAAACGAATGTAATAATTAATCACAATTATCTGACTTTGATGTGGGTGACATGTACTTGTGAAGGTGATCCCACTCCTAGTAACTAATTTTCTACAAAATAATTGGAGTAATAAAACTTTTTTTTTTCACATTATTTCATATGTTCTTTATTTTCTGTGGCAGATATAAATTAATAAAGATCCAAACTTGCAGGTGAACATGAAGTGTAGTGACAGAAAGAAAGCGTAGTGAGGAATGTTAGAGTCTTTAGTCTGTGACCCGGCCATTCTATCTGACTGCTTTCCCCCCTCTGTCCGACTGCAGCTAATGAGAGCGACAGCTCCCTCTTGAAAACCTGTGGGAAAGCCATCTCTAAGCTCTTGTGCTGACTCTAAAAACAATTTGCTGTACAAATTCCCAGAGATTGGATTTGGGTACCTCCTGTGTTGGTTTACCTACCTCCAGTGACTGGGCAGTAACATGCTGTTCATACGCTTGAATAGATCTCCCACTCTGTCTGTCTGGCTCTCTTCCTCTCAGTTTATCTATCCATCTTTCCATTTTCACTGACTTCCCCTGTTTTTCTGCCCCCCCCCCCATCTCGTTTTATTTTTCCGAAGCCTTCCTCACACACTGACTTGCTTTCTGTTCATCTCCATTAAATAATCTTGTTTCTTTTTATTGTTAAGAGACAGTTTCCTGCAAGACTGTGCTGTTTTTTTCACTCTAAAAAGGAGTTAAAGGAAAATAATGCACTTAACGACTGAAGCAAATAAAAACTAAATTAAGAAATAGGGCATGTGGCCAAGAACCTGAGAATGACTTAGGCATTAGGATCACACAAAACAAAGGCACAAATCCAAAGTTTACTCAGCAAGCTTGAGGGCACACACATGAAGGCAGTCGACGAGGCAAACATTTTCAAAATCTAAAGCAGACTGTGAAAGCAAGACCTCTAGATATACATTTACAAAGTTCCTTAACGATTGGGTCCTTCCTCTCTCTCCTCCACCCTCCTGGGTTTAAAAATTTTACAACAATGGTTTTGGGTTTTCTTTATTTCTCTGGGCTCAGTCTTTAATGAGAGAAAAGGGTGACAGTGGTTTACACTGTGGCAAGAAAATATACAGATATGTTGGTGTTACATGAAATATCAAAGTGATGGAATCGAAAAAAGTAGGACTTGGAGTTTTTACATGGGATGAAAAACTGTACCATGAGTTTAAACTTACAAACTCATTACAACAAGCCAAATAGTTAACAGTTTGTTATCACAGTCATGTTATAAATAAGCTGTAATTATTCTTCTTCTCTGTGAGAGAGGTGCCGAACAAATTTTGTCCCTCTCCTCATTGCATGATGACCTTTTATTTTCCATATTGCGCACAATATTACATTTACCAATGACCCAGCAATGTGTTTGTTTTATTATTTCATGCACAATCCATCCATTATCTGTACGCCGCTTAATCCTCACTATGGGGGCTGGAGCCCATCCCGGCTGACTCAGGACGAAGGCAGGGGACACCCTGGACAGGTTGCCAGTCTATCACAGGGCTACACTTAGAGACAGACAACCATACACACTCACATTCACACCTACGGACAATTTAGAATCACCAATCAGCCTCAGCATGTTTTTGGACTGTGGGAGGCAGCCGCAGAACCCGGAGAGAACCCACGCTGCACGGGGAGAACATGCAAACTCCACGCAGAAAGATCTTCTAGCTGCAAGGTGATGGTGATAACCACTGATCCACCTTGCAGCCCTGTTTCAGGCACAATGACCCTGACATTATTTGCAGTATTTCCATGACAGCTGCAAAAATCTAGCAACACAGAATGAATCATACTTACAAAGGTGCAGGCTGAGTTCAGACTCAGGAGCAGGGTAACGTGTGTAGGACACCAAATGGAAATTAGCCTTGTGCTAAATCCGGCATATTTGCTGCAACCTGAGATTGTACGTACATTAATATGCACTGTCTCATTTAAATAAACAAATAAATAAATGAACGTGATGCACAAGGATTCGGCATCAAAGAAGAAGAATGACTTGGAAGGTTGGCTGCAGTGAGCACAAAGACAGCAGAGCATCTGAAAGAGGTGAGCAGAGAGGAGCATATGAAGGGATTGGATGACTGCTGATGCACAAAACTAGTAGGGAACCAACAAAGACCTGAAGGAAAACATACTGGAGTGCATGAATTTAAGTCATTACAAAACCAAAAGCCGACAAAAAGACGATTTTGCTCATTAAATAAACCATCAACTCGGCAAGTAAACAGGCAGATAACAGGAACAAACAGAAACCACTCTGAGTTCAAAGGGTTAAAGGGCCTAATAGTTATGACTGAGCTGAACAAGGAAGGTTTGCTCCCTCATTATCTTTCTTGTTCCTTCTATGGCTGAATATGTGCTATTCCTGGTGCTCTATTTTCTTCATTACGTCCACTTTCCCATGCTTCAATCAGAATTCTGATATCACTGTACTTGTCAAATTATCTTTCAGCCCACATCCTTCAATCAGTTCCTGTTTACTTCCTGCTGTAATTGTACCATTCTGTCCTTCAGACCTTCTAAGACGTAAATCTCCTCCTGCCCATCAAAAGCTTGTTGTTCTGGAAGTCCAGTGATTCTCAAAAGAAGTTTCCACCAACGATCCACTAACTCTTCTTACTTTCTTAGTCTAATTGGCCAAAAAAAAAGTATTTCACTTCAACAAAGTATTTCTTTTTGACTTTCAGATATTCTCCTGTTAAACTGTTGAGCTACTTTTAGAGCTTCTAAAACTCTACTTTATTTAGGAATTCAGGGTCCAACCTAAAATGTCACATGCTGCCAGCCATTACATCCAGCACAGCAGGTTACTTCTGCAGGACTTTCTGCTCTCCTTTTTAGCTGACACATGAAATCATTCAAATGACAGCTTCCGTACAACATTTTATATGCAGAGATTTACTATAATGAAAAAAATACTATGATATAGTAAGAAAAACTATAATGAATATTTGTATTTAAAAATTGACAAAACACAGCTACAGAAAAAAAGCGTGCATTACAGCTGTCTGTTATTTAATATGACTTGTTTGAGGTACTTGGATGGATCAGTGCCACTGAGCAACAGCACTCGGCCTCGCAGGTAGCAATGCATCATCATGAGCGTCACGCCTCACTGCCAGTTAGACTACAAATGGCAGTGCATCAGTGGTCGCTGCTTGCAAGGCTGCTTTGAAAATTGTCACATTAATTCTGACCGTGGGCCCAATGTTGACTTCTACTGTATAACAGATTACCCCTGCAGGAATGCATTAAGGTGTTACTCAAAGCCCAGCAAGTGGGACTCTCCACTATCTAAATCAGGTTCTTCTGAGCACCACGAAGCTTTGATCCACTTCAGTTGGTTTTACTCGTTTCCCCCAATGCTGATGTTTTCCAGACAGCCAGTTTATGCTGAACTTTAGATACAGTCGTCCTCAAATTTATTCATACACTTCCATTAAGGAAGAAAAAAAAACAGCTGCCACTGAAATAAGTTGAAATTAACAAAAGTAGTAATAAATAAAAAAAATAATAATGAAAACCATGATATTGCTTTTGAATTGTGGTTCAACAGAAATATTTAAAAACAACAACAACAACAACAACTAGAAAATTTCCTTGCAGAAAATTTGAGAGTGGCACGGGAGTGTGCCGGGATTTAAATTAAGATTTTATAATTACCAAACCTACTAAAAACTATGAACAACCTAAGCCTCATCTGTGTGGAGAGAGCAGAGGGGGAGGGGGAGTTGAGAGCAGGGTCAGAGCGTTGC
>NW_007577743.1:1107715-1121177 GCF_000690725.1 Stegastes partitus
AGCCCGTGCCACTAACAAGCATGATAGGACCCGTAAACTAATATTTTGTTGAGCAACACTTTGAGGCAATCACTGCAATCAAGTGTTTTCTGTAACTGTCAATCAGACTTCTGTGCCTCTTGACAGGTATTTTGATTTTGGCCCACTGCTCATCAGCAGAGTGCTCTAATTTGTCCAGGATAGTTTTTTGTTTTTTAAAAACTAATCTTTTCAACCACAATTCAAAAGCAATGTCTTATTTCACTAAATTATAATTTAGCAAATTTGTATTTATTATAACTTTTTCTCAGCTTCTAGTTATTTGAGTGACTACTGTGAATTTTGCCTTTGCTTTAATGGAAGGGTATGAATACATTTGAGGACGACTGCATGAGAGTTGGTTATTGTAAAATATATACAGTTTTCAGCGTCTCTCGAGTTTTCCACATTCTGTTGGGTTTCTGACTTTTCACATCAATTTACACACAATACTCCACAATATTAGCAGTGTTTGGTAAATTTATTAGACATAAATGTTTCTAATAACGCATTACATTAAGTATTGAGATGCTTCACTTAATACTTGATTGAAGTAGTTTAGCAGCAAGCCTATCCCAGATGACTTAGGCCGAAGACAGAAGACATCCTGGATAGGTCGCCAGAATATCGCAGGGCTACAGACAACCCATGCTGCATGGGGAGAACATGCAAACTCCATGCAGAAAGATACATGATTGTTTTTTTGTTTGTTTGCTTTTTGTGACAAAGACATATGTGTTTCAATGATTCCATCAAAGAAAATTCTGAGGTATGGGAGTCATTGGAAACTAAAGACTGCATGATATACATGGTCTCTACAAGTGGATGTTAACTTTTGTACACAACTGTAGTATGTGAAAAAGACCAGGATGTAAAACTCTATCCTGTCTCATTCTGCAGTTCGCAGGCCATTTCTGGCCATTTTGACCCCGCAGTCCTCTGTGTAGCAGAAGATTGCGTGAGTATAACCAGGCTTGAACCGCAGGGAGAGCACATACAGATGACCCTGCATCCCAAATCATTCACTATGACAAAGTAGCATGTCCCAATAGTATGAAAACTGCATGCAGCAGTGCATATTTTGTAAGGGCAGCTGCAGTATATACTGATTTAAAACAAAAAGTATTTAGAACTTAGGGTTAATATGTGGAAAAACAAACAAAGGAAAGCAAAGCCCATGAGGAGGAGTGAGCTCCAACATGGGAAGGATTCTTTATTTCCATGCCTTCTTACAGGCAGTAAGGATGGTGACCTTTTGCCTGGCATATAAAGCTTTAGTCCCAGCAGTCTTTTTGCAGCATAACATACGAGGTACGTGTGCATGTGCATGTGTGAGGCCACTTACCAGATTTCTGTTTTACAATAAAACCAGTTCTTCCGACCAGACCTACCTTTCATATTCAAAACCTTTAACTACAGCCATGCAACCCAACATCCTCTTCTATCTTCTCACGTTATATCAGCATCTTCTTTTTTCAGTTATTAGTTCATTAATTTTACCCCATCAGAAGATTTCCGCTTAATTTGCACATAATTAATTTTTCCTTTGTTCAGTCCGTTGAAGTGTGTTTTCACACTCTTGACTGTATTTGTACAGGACTTTGAAACTTCCTTTTGTGTAAATTGTTGAAAACGCAACTGATTTAGTATCAGTTAACACTCTACCCTAGACATACACGTTATGTCATTGCGGTGATGACTTCACTTTTGCTCTGGTACATTATGCACACTATACATCTAACCAAGTAACTGACAGGATTTAATTCGCTGAGCTTCAAGCAGTTTCTGGGCTTTTTTTTTTTCCTGTCACGTCTTTACTCACTTTGGGCTCACTTTTCACTGTAATAAAAAGTCTTGCACCTCTATGAAAACAGCACAACCATGGCAAGAAGCATAGAGAACTTAAAAAATGTCCTGTATGCAACAAAATAAATAAAATAAATCATACAAAAAGGAACACACACACATATATGTATATATATATATATCAGTGACAAGCGGTGAGGTTCATGGCTGGTGAGGCACTTAATTCATCAGAATCAGACTTACAAATATATGCACTCTATAGAGTAGCTCATTTGCCATTTGATTGGCAGCAGTTTATGAGTTATGTTTCATATCTGCATTCTCTACACATACAAACTGTAGCCCACAAAACGTACAGTTCATTAAAAAAAAAACAAAAAAAAAAAAACCTTATTGCTGTCTTATCTGTACTTATAAATGAAGTCCACGCGCCCCTCCTTCTGCACAGAAATATCCATTACTTTGAAACTCCACTTTAGGGAATTGTTTAAGCTTAGAAAGATAGTCCTCCATGTTGAAAGTCAGACTGGGCGAGAGGGCAAAAAAATAAATGGATCACTGCACTTGACTTGCTAACTGTATATCGTACTTTATCGTGACCGACGGGGCAAATGACATGTATATACACAAACGAGCTGCATATACTTGAATGCGTTGCATAAACAGAAATGCTGTAAAAAGAAAACGCTGCAAACATAGAAGCGCGCTGCAAAAAGAAAACACTGCATATTCACTCACACGACGGAAGTGCCCCAGGCTCCAGGCAGTTGTGAGCTTTTCACCTGAGAGGCAGACAAGTAACGTCAGTTGAGGGAAAAGCCAACCCAGTCTCACGGCAATTCGTGAAATAGTCACGAAACTTAATCTATTGTTTCGTGTCCTATGATGCGATTTGCCCAACTTTTCCGTGTTCCCCAGCACGAACTTCAAACCAGCACATTTAAATTGGAATTATCTGTCGTGTCTGGGACACGTTTATTTTCCCCATGAGACAGCGCATATAGTGATGTTTTGTCATTCTTTTCTTTCGACAGTCAGGCATTAACCAGTTTTTCTGTTATGGCGTCCACCCTAATAACTACAAAGATCACTATAAAGATGAGATCCAGATGAGACTGGGTTATCTTTTCCCTCAAATAACATTACTTGTCTCGCTCACCATTGTCTGCCTCTCAGGTGACAAGCTCACTACTGCCCCTAGAGAACTGGGGCACTTCCATTGTATGAGTGGATATGCAGCATTTTCTTTTTGCAGCACATTTGCAACACATTCATGTATATGCAGCTCCTTTGTGTCAAGAACTCAATCGGAACAGAATAGGTGGACACAAATGCATGACATATATGGGTTCAGGCAGAAAGGCAGGTTTAATACCAGGCAGGGTTCGGTAAACAGGTGATCAATAAGATGGGCAGGGGAATCTAGAAACGAGAGGCAAAAAGGCAAGGTCGAAAAACAGAAACAAAGTCGTACACAAACAGACTATGACTGTGATTTGACTATGAAGAACGCTGGGATGAGGACTGTGAAGTACAACAAACTGGCAACAAGACTGTGAGACTCACAGGGTATTATACACGAGGTAATGAGGGAAGATCGGGAAACAGGTGAGAGAAAACCATCAGGGAGCAGGTGTGACGAGAGGGGGGCAGGGCATGCAGGAAGTAAACCTGAGACAGAGGTTTAGTGTTTTCAAAATAAAACAGGAAAGACAAGACATAAAATGTGCACACATAAGCAGAAACTTGACGGACATGACGGTTTGTGTATATGCACGTCATTTGCCCCTGTCGGCCACCGTAGTACCCAGTCTAGCTTGCTGTCACTTACTCTGCAGTCACAAGAAGAATGTCTAGGATCACAAGTGCTCCATGCCATGAGGCAAGAGAACTGCCGACCTCACCAAGAACCTCTTCTCAGCCATTTATGATCGCTCAGCACACGAAACACTTTACACACATGCAGTTGGTAACAAAGGAACACTATACATTATACATCAACTATGGGAAATCAGTTCATATATTAAATGTGTTTGAACCATTTTATTGGTGACATACAGACAGCAGCACGCTGTTACTGCATGGCAGCCAGCGCAGTTAGCGAGGGATTGCGCAATCCAAGGTGAGGCTCAGCTCGCTGCTGCCTCACCGGCTTCTCTTCCAAGCAGTCCAATGGGAAATGGCCAAAATTTTGCGATTTTGAATTGAAAAAAAAATCATCAAAATTGGTGTGACTAAATGAAAAAATAATACTTTATAGCACAAATCACTGGATAAATATAACCATTTAAGTTATTTTATCTTTATATTTTTTTTCCTTTTCATGATGCTCACCTGCCTCCCCTGACCACACGTCACTGATATGTATATATATATATTTTACAACATTGTAAAAATGTTTTGAAGTGCCCACAGGTGTTACCGATTCAAAAATATAGAGGGAACTCTGTTTACTATAGATCTTTTACTACTTCAATTTTTAATTTGTTAGAGACAATTTGTAGACACAACCTGCAGTTCAACCCAGTTCAGCTGAAAAGTCCCTGATCTGTAGTCATATAACTGTTGCTTGCAGCTGAATCACTACTTGCTTCAAAGTGTTGCCAGTAAGTGCAGATTTTGCTATTTTTTGTGGAATCTACTACAATTTGCAATTTTTTTGGTAAATGTTTAAAGTAGACTAGAATAAAAGGACTTTAAATATCATGATTTTAAGATAATTAGGTTTTGCTAATTTTATTAATTAGGACGATTGGAATGGTACAATAAATAAATAAATAAATAGATAAATAAATAAATAAATCTCTCTCTTATGAGAGGTGAAATTTTTTCACAGTGTTGTAAAAAGATAAGATCCCTTTCAAACCTTTTGGGGTTGAGAGGGTTATTACAACTTAATAAAATATTATCCTGAAAATATTTAAGACAGCACCTGCAGGTTTCCCTCGTTGGGAGCGAACATGCTGAAGCCAGTGTGTTTGGGAGTGTTCAAGGCTTTTTAGAGCAATTTATTTTCCTTCTGTGGCAGAGAAGTATTAGGATGACAGAGAATTTCTGAAGAACTTGATGTGAGATTCACCGCATCGCTTTTCTTGCCTCCAGCTCAGATCCCCATCACGTGGAGCCGTTTTTTCACAGACACAGGTGTTTTTGCTGTTGCTAGGCAACATGCACTCTACTCTCAATCGCATGTGTGCCGTGGAACACATGATAACTACCAGCTACGTTCCGGCAACCAAGCACAGTAATAACATGGAAAACTGGAAGCTCCCAGCTAATAAGCCCTTAAATCGACAGTGAGAACAAACATCTCTTGCGTGCTTTACTCTGCTTTTATTTCCTGGCAAAGCTTACCGCTGCTCTTTGAATATCGGAGAAGTCCTCATATTGTCTTATATTTCTAACCCTTACTGAAAATCCCAACAAACACAAGCCACAGACTGTGGGCTCTGATGTGGGGTTTGATTACCTGCTTCACAGAGGAGCCTACACTGATGTCTCATGTTGTTCCTCAGCTGGGAGCTTTAGTAAGACACAGGGCTTGCATTTGCTTTGTGAGTGGCATTTCTTTTTTTCAAGCCTACGGCTATTAATTGCCTTGAGTATACTTCAGAAAAAGGTCAGACACTGTGCTGCTAAGTGGTGCGTTTGTGTGTGAGCTCATTGTTTGTATATCTTTGCATTTCTGTGAGAGAGACTGTGTGACAGGATGAACAAGACAAGACATTCTGTACAGCAAAATCTGACCAAATATACATATGTATTAATATAAAGTCATTCTTTATTATTTCTGCTGATGAAAGGAAACATTCTTTTAGAGAAATGTGATATACAATGGCAGATCTCAGTTGTCAAGTAACATAAGCAAAACATTCCACTGTGTTACAAAACATTCATGTACAGCTCTGTACTGCAAAAGTCCAGACGGCAGCCGCCCACTTGTATGTGCAGTTTGAATGCGTTGTAAATTTAAAGGGACTTACAGTGCTTTTTTCATGTATTTCATTCAGTGCGGCTGTGTGCTAAACCCGTGGGTTATGGAGTCTGATGTTTGACAGCGAGGTTCTAACAGAGCACAAATAACGTCATATATAAATGCAGACACTGCACAGGAACACAGAGACATATAGACCAATACAAAGCACAGCAAGTAACTGTCACCATTAATATCTAAGTACAATATATTATGTGGTATCATAAAAACATTACACGCATGTTGAGCTTGTTTTCATTTCACTGCTGTGATGCACACTGAGAAGGTGATAGCAGTGTCAGGTAGTTATTAAAGACTAGCACGCAGTGCAATGCAATGTAGGTTTAGTGGCTAAACTAGATGTATGCAAATTAAGTTATACTAAATACACATACATTGCTAATCTTTTTTCTTCCTTTTTTCCATTATTAGCCATGCTAGCAGCAAGGCTCTATCTTTTCACTCCAAGCAAGTACTGTCCTATTATATTTAGTAGAAACATTCATGGTCCCCACACAATGACTCCTATATCTAATCTGAACTGTTTGTCCGGCTTTAGTCATCATCTAAGTTTTCTTCTGGTGCCACCATGAGGTTCATATTTCTATATTATGTGAAATGTCAGATTTCAGATTTCCATAGCATTTGGCAATTTGTCCCCAGTGGGGAAATCCTACTGGTTTTAGTGATCGCTGCGCTTTTACATAATGCTTTTTTACATAACATTTAGTACATGGCTCCCAGAGGACGAATCGTAACGATTTTGATGATCCCATGACTTTGACTTGAACTCTGAATTTTCAGGACATTAATTAAATAGATAGCACCAGATTTAAACATTCATGGTTTCCAGATTATCCTAACACCTTTAGTGACTATGAGGTTTATCAATGGGCTGTTTTAAGCAAATATTGTCCTCAGGTTGAAATGCACATACTTTGGAGACCCTTGTCTTTTCTTATATCATCATCATCATCATCATCATCATCATAAAAACAAGCTTTATGTTTGTCCACTGCTTTGGCTTACAATAAAACGTTTGCAAATCTAATGATATTTCTTTCTGCTTCAGCTGCACACTGTGTTTGGTGATTTTTTTTCTTTTTTCTTTAAACAAATGTTAGCAGGCAGTGTGAACCTTTGGTGTTTCTTTGTAAACACAAAAAAGCTGTGAGATGAAAATGAAAAAGTAGGAATAGGTAGTCCAAGTATTCAGTGCTGTGGCCCTGATGCTGTACCATGACTACAGACTTTGATAATGAAATTCATTGATTTCCGCTGGCAGCAGATTGAAATCAGTGGATTACGGCTTCTCTTGTAAAGAAGCAACACCATAGTATGAGCTGTAAACGTCTTACAAACAAAATGCGTAAGTGCTGCTGATTTACTGATACCATGTGTTTATGACAAAGTGGTTTATGCACAAAAGAATCAACAAGCAATGCAAACTGTGAGTTACATGCAAATAAGATAGCATGTATGGAGCATGCACCAGCAAGCACCTGTAGGGCAGTTGTTTTTGGAGGAAAACTAGGCCAGTTTCTATGAATACAATTCTGATGATCCATTAAATGAAAAACAGCTGCTCAATCATGGTGGCAAGTACTTGACAGGAGCCAGTTTAGCTTACCAAAACAATAGATATCAGTACTACTAGGTGTTCTCAGTGGCACTTTATGTGAATGATTAAATACTTTCTTAGTGTCAACAGGATGGACTTGATATTATGACATGGCAACACTAAGTAGGTAAAAAGTAAAATCACATAGTTTTGATGCCAAACCAATATTAAACATCAGTGTAGATATTGAAGGTTTCTGCAAAGCTCCTGACTGCATTCAATTGTTTTGTTTTTTTGTTTGTTTTTTTAGGTCCATTGATAATGCTTTCAGAAACCTTGCTTTCTACAGTGTCTGCACATAACAATTACAGCACAGTTCTGATTATCAAAACAAAACATTTTTATAATGATGTAAGCAAGCACGCTTTGAGTCAATATTTTATATTAAAAACAAAGCCTTTGTGCTACCCAACATAGCCATGGCACAAGCTCCATTCTCTTGGCCTTTCAACATGCTGTTGCTGACTCACGGAAAGGTGATGTTCATTGCATTTCTGTAGTCCTCTGTAGCAGCTCCTGTGTGCTTTGGCTGAAGAACAGTCCAGATTGTTTCCACATCTTTGTGTTTCTTCTATAGAAAAACTTCAGTACCTGAGCCCTCTGTAGCAGCTGGTGGAAAAGCATTACGGTGCTCCTTTCTCCAGGTGAGCAATGCTTGTGACTGAGTGTCACTCCCAAAGGATGCTGCTGTTATGTACAAATACTTTAAATAATCAATTACACCCACTTCTGTTCTAGGGGGAGGGGGCACTTTTTCTCAAGGCTGTCGTGAACAATGCAAAGTATTACCAGAGACAAGCATATTTTCTCTTTGGAGTATTCAATGGGCATCGTAGCCTATACAATGTGACAAGGACGCTCTATTATCTGAACTCACTCTCTGTTCAACAAAAGTTTCTCTGAAGAGCTGCCTGCATCTAATCCAAGACACACAAGAGAAGTAAGAGGTCGTGCTACAAGAGTTTTTTCCTGTACAGCTGTCAGTGCAGCTTTGATTTAAGAGAAATGCCTGCTTCTTTCAGTTTTTTTTTCTAACATAAAAGGCAGGTTTAGCCACAGATATTCACCCAAAATAGCACAAAGGAGGGTTACATCATGACTGTTTTTTTGTGCTGAAAGTATTGCCAGAGGCCACTTTTTTTTTTGAGAAAGTACTTTTGAGAGTTTTACAAGTTGACGTTTAAGAACACTGAAAGAGTAGTCATTTACACTGTACAACAATAAATGAATGCGAATGATTGGTCCAATAAAACCATGTACATAGAAACATATTGTATAAAATATTTACATCAATATCCATCTATTTTAAAGATTAACTCTGTTTATGTCCTTCTTTTTTCCCTCTTCCTGTATCATGCTTTCTTTTTTTATTTCACAAACTCATGTTGGATAAAGACACGATAAGACATGAGAAAATGTGCATCTGAAATGAATTCCAGTGGGGTCTGAGCGGCCACTTGACCTCACGTGACAATGATGGTTACCACAGTGCTAGATGCCAGCGCAAACAGTCTCCAACCCAATAGCAGAATTCCCTCGGTGAAGTTGGACCAGGTAATCACAAAGCGGCAGTGGATCGGCTTGTGGTATGAGAAAAAAAGAGTGTTGGATCAGTAGGCCGTCTCCTTGATGATGTTGGTGGGGAGGGTGTGGTTGCTGGAGATGCTGATGGAGTGGCGGGTCAATGGATGCGGATGCCTCCGGGGCGCATGGCGGCAGGGGACACAAAAGTAGCGCAGCGTGGAGAAGAAGATCTGGCGGTAGGTTGCTGATACCAGGTTGTAGAGGATGGGATTGATGGCGGAGCTGACGTAGAACAGGGCGTTTGTGAGCATGTAGAAGTAGTGGTAGAAGTCGTACAGGTCACTGCGAGAACACAGAAGACACGAAAAGAGAGAAAGGAGTAGTTACTTGTGGTATGATTAGCTTACAGTTAGGCATAAATATGTAGCATATTACATAGAAATGTTTTACCAGGTTAAGGCATTTCAAACTTTAGAATGAAACTTAAAAATTTTTTCCTATGTTTGTTAATTGTCATTGATTTCTTTAGTGAATATTTGAAGCATTGATGGGGGCAATATTGAGGGAGTGTTTTTGTCAGTATTTCTTTAGTGTCTTATCTGGTGCTGGTGGAAACCTCAAGCAAAGTGTAGATCATTTCCTCAATTAGTTTTTATTGTAGGGATTTATATTAATGTTGAACAACACTACGGAGACTCCAGTCTGAGTGCTAATTGGATTTTATGGAGTCTTTTTTCATGAGTCCATCCATCCATACATCCATCCATCTATTATCTATACACTGCTTAATCCTCACTAGGGTCGCGAGGGCCTGGAGCCTATCCCAGCTGACATAAGGCAAAGGCAGGGGACACCCTGGACAGGTCACTAGTCCATCACAGGGCCACACTTAGAGACAGACAACCATGCACACTCATATTCAGATCTATGGACAATTTAGAATCATCAATTAACCTCAACATGTTTTTAGACCTTGTGGGAGGAAGCCGGACAACCCGGAGAGAACCCGCGCTACATGAGGAGAACAAGCAAACTCCACGCAGAAAGGTGGTGTCCTCACCGGGACGCGAACCAGCGACCTTCTTGCTGCAAGGCAATGGTGTAAACCACGTGCGACCTTGCAGCCCTTTTTCAGAACATCATTTTTTAAATTCAGTGTTTTGTACACAGATAGGTGGATGGAGAATTGTGACATTAATGTCCAGCTTGGTAAAGTTAAGTAATGATGGCTGCAAAACAGCTTGTATTCTCAGAGCAAGCATCCAAAAACATGAATAAAATAAAAGCCGGAGGAAGCCGGAGAACCCAGAGACAACCCATGCTGCATGGGGAGAACATGCAAACTGTGTGTTTTATTCTTTATTTTTATTCATTTTAATATTGTTTCGTTGTGGAACAGGTGTACAAAGCATTTCACTGCCCGCTATCTGTGTATAACTGTGTGTGTGACCAATGAAGGCCTTGAATCCTTGAATCCTTGAAACGCCATGCAGAAAGATCCCAGGTGTCCTCACCTGGACGCGAACCAACGACCTTCTAGCTGCGAGGCGATGGTGCTAACCACCAATCCATCTTGCAGCCCTTTTTATGACATTAGTGAGATTGTAAATGGATTAATATATTAATACCAGAAACAACGATACATTTTTACCTAAAACACCCTAAACCTTAAAGTTTGTCTGCATCAAGAACATTTGCCTTTAAAATGTTCTTAAGCTCTCTTGTTTTTTTGTTTTTTTTTTTGGTTTAACGTTATCCAGTTTTTCACTGAAACCAAAAATGAAAAAACAACAAGGGAACAAACCCATTTTTCCAATTTCCTAGTGTCCATTAACACAGAAAAGTAAATGTAACAAAACAGAAAACACTGCTCATGTTTTATTTCTAACATCACCCTAAAAATGTTTCATGTTTCCACCGTCCATTAACATTTAAAATCCAGTGAAGCAGAGTGAACAAAACTATTTTTTAAAGATTTCTCGTAGAAGTGAAGACCACAAGTTAATGGAAAAGTTTAATGGAGCGTTAAACTAAAATGTGCGAGAACTTTACTGTTCGGAAAATAAGGTACTTTGTGAATAATTAGGTGAATGCAGTTTAAAATTAGCTTGTTAACAGATATATAGTGATATCACTGTAGTTAAGGGACCTTAATTGATATTGTGGAAGCTGTTACACCAGTTCCATATTTTTTTATTCAAATAAAACACAACATATGACATTAACATCCATCTTAACCACAGCCGTTGTATTTGAAAACTGCTTGTTTCACTGTGAAACTATAGTGTTAACAGGATGCCAGGTTTACCATCCAGAGTCAAGATGTCCAGCCGATTGGGCTTCAGCCGCTCGTTAAAGGACACTGCAAAAATGAAAGAAGAGTCTGTTCTCTTGTTTTAGCTTTAAATCAGAAAAACATAAAACTGGGATTTCCCGAAATTAAAAAAACAAACAAACAAACAAACCAAAAAAAAGAGTTTTTCCATTTTGTCCCATTTAATTTTCATTGTTAATCAAGACTGGAAAAACAAACAAAATGGGCTAATTTTCTTTTTTGTTTAGATTAGTTTTAGTATTTGACAGATAGAACTTACTATGCAAAGCAGTTAAAAAAATAAAATACAGTATTTTTGCACAACTTGATAATAAACCATAGTTAATTCTGATATGGTTTATGAGAAACGAGAGGCAGGTATAACTACATATCTTGGATAAAATGTGTTTGTTTGCTCATTAACAGTTTATAGGCTGCGATGTCATATCACCAAATAATTTTATGTCGAGTGTGCTTGGTTGTCTCTAAGTGTGGCCCTGCGATAGACTGGCGACCTGTCCAGGGTGTCCCCTGCCTTCGCCCTAAGTCGGCTGGGTTAGGCTCCACCCCCCCACCAACCATAGTGAGGATTAAGCAGTGTACAGATAATGGATGGATCTTTATATAGTTTAGTGTTTGGCTACAAAGCCGTTAAACACTGAGTGAGCATTTGTTACACTAAGCTAATAAAGCTCAGTTTAGGCCCTGCTGGTCTACTACAAGAAACACTTCCAGCAGCAGACTATTGAAGTTTTATTTCCAAGTTTGCCTTGTAGGCTTCCCATCAGTGTCTGTCTTTATTAATGCTGTCACAGCCATCAAGAGGACGGAGAAAATAAATGTTACATCTGCTGGGAATAAATAGACACATACTGAAGAGGAATATCAACTTTGGAAGTCAGTGTGATACAATTCTAATCCTTAGCTGCCTGAAAAGGGCAAATCAAATCTGACTTTTCTCTGCACGGACAACCAACAGAGTTTTACTACAACTTGAAGAATTTCATTCTCTATAATTGTTATTTTATGGTCTGCAATATGCAAGGGAAGTTTAGAGCTACATTTTGAAGTGACTGACCAGATTCTGTCCATCTGATTGAAGTTGGAGAGAAGGAGGAAGTTGGAGATTAAGCTACAAAGCCGGAGAGAGACATTAAGGATATAAAGATTACATAAGATGGCAGGAGTTCTGAGAGAGTGAGGAAATTAACAAGTGGAGATGAGAGGAGAGTGAAATAGTCTACAGTTTTTAAGAAATGAAGCTAAGGTCACTACAATAAAGAGGTAGGGAACCATTCATGAAAACAAAATTCTGGTTTGTTTCACATTAGGTGTGTTTGTTATTAATGAGGCTGTTGTGGCTTTATGGGTCACGCCCCAGCCGTATGGCGTAGAGATTTGGGGAAACTGGGAGTCACACAAAACAGCATCTATCAGGGCAAAAACAGTGCTTCAAAAAAAAAAAAAAAAGAACAGTCAATTTAAAAGTTAATTTTTGGTCTGACTGAGCATAAATATAAAAATTTGCCACTTTGAACAGCTATTATTTCCTTCCTAGTACAACTTTCTGGCTGACTTATTTACCCTGTACTCAGGGAACATAAAGTACATATTTAAAAGTTTTGCAGCAGTTATGATGTTCTTTTGAAAAAGTATAATTGGTTTAGGACATATTATTGGAAACAGCATCTAAGTTTCAAGCCTCAGGGTGGATGGAGGGAGAATCCAAGGATTCAGCTTCACTGGTGCGACACTAACGGCAGCACTTCATAATTGTGTATATAAGGACGTCGATCCACACTACTGACTTCCTTCAATCCAAAAAGCCAACATAAATTTGTTACCCACCATTTGTGATTTCCGTTGTTAACCCCAACATTGATCTTATTAAGTTGCTTTGACGTGCAGCGAATTTAGACTTGCAAACTCTGCTAAGATCCAAAAGTTAGCCAATGTTTGCCCAGATTTCCACTTCACAACAAGATTTTATGTGGATCTCACATTTGATCCAAAAAAAGAACATTTATTGGCATTCATAAATGCAAAATGCAACAAAGTGCAATAAAAACTGATTTACTGGAACAAATCCTGACAGCTTTGAAAACCATCCATCCATCCATCCATTTTCTATACACCGCTTAATCCTCATTAGGGTCGCGGGGGGGGGGGCTGGAGCCTATCCCAGCCGACTTAGGGCGAAGGCAGG
>NW_007577743.1:1121287-1141560 GCF_000690725.1 Stegastes partitus
GGGGAGAACATGCAAACTCCACGCAGAAAGATTCCGGTGCCCCCACCGGGACGCGAACCGGCAACCTTCTTGCTGCGAGGCAACAGTGCTACCAACTGCACCACCTTGCAGCCCTGCTTTGAAAACCCTTTTATAATAATTCAATACATGCAATAGGTTATGTTTAAAAATATGATACATTGAACCTTTAACCTTTCACACTAATTGCCTGAGACATTTTTGACATTTTCACCATATTCTTGCGTAAGTTGTATACTGTATGCAAATTCTAAAAAGTAAATTATCATACAGCAAGGTCTGCTAGACAAGGGATACAGTGAGAGAGTTATCAGCAGAACATCTGTCCATTACAAACTACAGAAGAAAACACAGCGCTGCTCCACCAAGAACCGCAAAGAGGCAAAAAATGTCCTTGAAAACATAAAAAACGCTGGCGGGTGAAAACATTGGCTATGTGTGAACCAAGGAGGAGACTGCTCCCATTGCATCCGGCACTTTCTTTCAATGCAGTATTGACATCATGTTTTTAACACAATGTCTGAGACCATAAACTCATTAGGTAATTATCTTCTTTTTTTTTTTTTAACTCATTTAATATTTTTTCTTCTAATTACATGAAAAGTTCTGCTACATTTGGATGGAAACTTGACGACTAGCAGTGCTTTCACACTCACTGCTGTGGTCATCCTACATGAAAGAAAGCAAAAGGTTTAGCTGGCTGTCATTCATAGTTCATGTTTGAGTGATGGTAAATCATAACTTAAAACAAGCGGTTGTTCAACTAACTTAGCGAGTGATGTGATATTATAAACTATTTTCAGAACCTGCTCAAACAGATTTAACTAAAATCATCATCAGTCAGGACACAAGTATTACTGCAGAATAATAAATCGTATGAAAGGATTATGAGTGTTACTTATACATAGGACTAAATAAGTAGACAAGCCAAAACTATTAATAGTTTATACTGACTTATTAGTAAAAAGTTGTTTTAGTTTTAGTTCTTTAAGGATTGCATTGGTTCAGGACTTCCTATGAAACATACAGCAGATGCTACATATCTCAGTGGTTCTTGTGTCCAATGAGAACATACAGGTTTGTATTTCTGTCTGTAATCGGGCAAAGCAGGGGTGAACGGACAATAAGCAGGAGGGTCAGTATTATATTAACAAGATGATGAGATTCTTTACACGGAAACACCGGAAAATAAATAGAAAGCAAAAGGTTATAAATCATAACATATCGATAGGTTCCTCGCAGACGCAGTAGATACTCCAGATCCTCACCTCAGTTACTAGAATCTGCTGTATCGATCTGTTCCGCTCTTGCAATGGACAAGGGTCAGTGAAGTGTACAGCAAGTCAATGACATGTGTGTCTGCCTGCATACAGGGACGCCATTAAAGATGAATGAGGACGGGACTGAAGTGGACTCCAGGGATTGTATTGAACATGACCTTTTTGTTATATATACTTAGGCTGTGTTGACACGAGCCAAGAGACTTCAGGGAAACTATGGACTACAGGTGCAGCACTGTAGCATAATTTTACTATCTCAACAGTGTAGAACAACACTGGAGCATGCAAACTAAGAAATATTACACGTGGAATTATATAGTAAATGGAAAGTCTTACACAAATCATTGTATAATAATATTTTAGTCACTGAATTGTGCTGCTGTGCCAGACCCACAGCTGTACTGACAAAAGGAGTCCACCTTGATCCAAATCTGCCTGACTGAACAATCATTGCTGTTGATTAGTAGAATGAACAAAAATTAGTTTAAGTGTCTTGATCATACCAAAAAGTCAGCGCTCCGACCATTGGTAATTAATTGGTTCTCATTTTACACAGAAAACAGCACCAGTGGGGGCACTTGGAGTAAATTTGGTTGACTTTGTTGAGCTTGTTTGTCCTCTGAATGTCTGTCTCGTTGTTTTAAATTTCCAACATCAGTATTTGTTAAGCTGTCAGTTTGGTCGTTCAGTAGCAAGTGCAAATGCGTAATGCAGCTACAAGCACCTGAAGTTATTTAAAAACTATTTACAGACTTTTAAATCTCCCCTTCCTGCCCATAGAGAGGTAGAATGTGATGAACAAGGCGGCTGAACGCTTAGCAAAGAGAGAAAAGAATGGTGCTACAAAGGCAAGTCACTGAACTTGTTAGGGACTATGTTTCAATTTTGGCACGTCCAAAGTGCCAAGTTGTTGGATACTGGACATTGTGCATAACTTGTAGGCTACAATGGATTATGTACTATTTTTGCTGGAATTAATTCCAACTGACAGTTGCTAGATGAAGTCATCAGAAGCAAGTTGTTTCACATATCTTATTTTCTACATAGGCTTGTAGTAGATGTGACTTTTTCAAAAATAACACTGTTTGTTGTCACCTAGGTTGTGAAAATGTCTGTTCAGATATTGTATTAACAGCAGACCACATATTTCTTACACAGTTGCAGTTTGTCATTATATATGGATTGATATGGCTTATGTAGGCCACATAGCTCCGCAGCCACATGGCTTGCATTGAGTAGTCAACATGAATGATGAATTGTATCATTTGCCTTCTGTTCTTGGGTTCCCCTTGTTTAGCCTGCCATTATTTTCTTTTTCTGACTGAGGTTTGAGAAAGCTATTGATAAAATCCATGACTTTGACCTTGATGATAAAAAAGCCCACCAGTCATTCCGTTGCTTCAGTATCAGCAGGTTGCTGTTGAACCCACTGAACCCCAACACGTGTCCTCGGGTTGCAAGGTGTGTTATCTTTAAAGACCAGCCAGAAAATGTACAGAAAGAATCATCAAATTAACAACTTTTACAATATTTCCAGATAAATCCTCATATTTTATCAAAATCACTTTAATCTACATCTCTGAATGACCCAACAGCTTAACACCTGTCAAGATGACTCAGGCTCTGCATAAGTATCCTAAAAAGCTACTTCAGTCTCACTCCACCCCGTCCATTGCTCCACTGTTTTCTGTCTCCATAAGCGTTGAGGAAAATTGATAGCAAAGGACATTTCAACAGATGAGCAGGAGAGATAAAAACACCTCATTCTCTGAATCTCCTTTCCAACTGACTGTGACTGAGCAACTTTATTTGATTGCCGCCCTTTTACTGTTTGCAGAACAAACATAATTCCAAAATGACACCCTGTTACATGAGAAATTGAAGACGGCCGTCCTTTCACACTATGGAGGAAGGGAGGGCTGACTCGTGCCTTTCTTGTGACAGCCATACTGATGCTGCGGTTTCTCTGCTGCCTGTACCAACAAAAAAAAACCCTACTGCGAGAACAATAACAGCATTTGCCTCTCAATAATAACTCCACTGCAGGCACAATGTCGAGGACACACACACAGCAGTGCACTGTTAGCATAATCCACTTATTTTAAAGACAACATTTTTCATAAGTGGTGCAGGATGGCAACAAGTCGCTCTGTGATGTGATACATACTGGTTACTTATGAATAAGTGATGTAACTATTTTCATTAATATTATCAGCTTCTTCCTTGCAAAAAAATAAAAAATAAAAAGTGTGAATGTTTAACTTTCCATAGATAAACAGAAGTGCATAAAAAAATGAAGACCAACAAGAAGCTTTGATCTAGAAGCAGGTGGATTAAAAATGTGTTTCTTCTCAGGCAACGATGGGGAGGAGAAACCCTAAAATAAGAAGCGCGACATGATCGTATCTGAGGAACACACTGTTCCTGATCACCTGAGAATCATTAGAGCTGTTATTGTTTCATTAATATATGCTTGAATAATTAGTGACCTTCCAGTTATTTTTTTATTCACTTATTTTTTCCTCACATGTAAGAATTCCAGACCTGATGCCACAGCTACTATGGAAATTAATCCAATTTTCAACAGGATAACCTACTTTATATCGACATGAGCACTTGTGTGAGTCAATGTTTGTACAAAATTCCATGTCTTCAACAATCCATCATCATATCCCTTTTCTAAGATTTTCTGTTTTTCTAAAGTTTTAAATGATAGATTTATTAAATACAGGCAATAATAAGAGATTTTTTTAACATCATAGAATTTTGTAATGTTGCATATTAGCAATGTAATCTGTAAAGCTAGATGTAATAGTAAATATAATTTAAAAGGAAGTTTAGCTCACTACAAGTCTGTTATTATACACTGCTCAAAAAAAAAGGGAACAACACATCCTAGATCTCAATGAATGACATATTCCAGTTGAGAATCTTTATTCATTACATAGTGGAATGCGTTGAGAACAAAATAACAATAAAATGATCAATGTCAATCAAAATTATTGTTCCATGGAGGTCTGGATTTGCAATCATACTCAAAATAAAAGTGGAAAATCACATTACAGGCTGATCCAACTTCAGTGGAAATTCCTCAAGACAAGTCAGAATGAGGCTCAGTAGTGTGTGTGGCCTCCACATGCCTGTAGGACCTCCCGACAACACCTGGGCATGCTCCTAATGAGGCGGTGGATGTTCTCCTGAGGGATCGCCTCCCAGATCTGGATAAAAGCATTATCAACTCCTGGACAGTCTGTGGTGCAACGTGGCGTTGGTGGATGGAACGAGACATGATGTCCCAGATGTGCTCAATTGGCTTTAGGTCTGGGCAGGCCAGTCCAGTCCATAGCATTAATGCCTTCATCATGCACGAACTGCTGACATACTTCATCCACATGAGGCCTAGCATTGTCATGCATCAGAAGGAACCCAGGGCCCACTGCACCAGCATATGGTCTCACAATGGGTCTGAGGATCTCATCCTGGTACCTAATGGCAGTGAAGGTACCTCTGGCTAGCACATGGAGGGCTGTGCGGCCCTTCAAAGAAATGCCTTCCCACACCATTACTGACCCACTACCAAACCGGTCATCCTCTTGGGATGTTGCAGGCAGCAGAACGTTCTCTACGGCGTCTCCAGACACTGCCACGTCTGTCACATGTGCTCAGTGTGAACCTGCTCTCATCCATGAGGAGCACAGGGCACCAGTGGAAAATCTGCCAATCTTGGTGTTCTCTGGAAAATACCAGTCGGGCTGCATGGTGTTGGGCTGTATGCACAATCCCCACTTGTGGACATCGGGACCTTATACCACCCTCATGGAGTCTGTTTCTGACAGTTTGAGCAGACACATGCATATTAGAGGCCTGCTGGAGGTCATTTTGCAGGGCTCTGGCAGTGCTCCTCCCGTTCCTCCTTGCACAAAAGAGGAAGTTGCAGTCCTGCTGCTGAGTTGTGCCCTCCTACGGCCTGGACACTGTGCTGAGAGACACAGCAAACCTTCTTGCCACAGCTCGCATTGATGTGCCATCCTGGATGAACTGCACTACCTGAGCAACTTCTGTGGGTTTTAGACACCGCCTCATGCTACCTCTAGGGGTGAGAGCACTGACAAAATGCAAAAGTGACCAAAACATCAGCCAGAATGGATGACAACAGAGACATGATCTGTGGTCACCACCTGCAGAACCACTCCTTTATAGGAATTGTTTTGCTAATTGCCTCTCATTTCCACCTGTTGTCTGTTCCATTTGCACAACAGCAGGTGAAATTGATTTACATATAGTGTTGCTTCCTAACTGGACAGGTTGATTTCACAGAAGTGTGACTGACTTGGAGTTACATTATGTTGTTTAGGCTCTCCCTTTAATTTTTTGAGCAGTATACATATTCTATAAACTGTTATTTACCTGAGTGATTTGCATAGCAATGATTTAAAATCAACAAATTATATAAAATATTCCTTTACCTCACATATGAAGCACAGACCCTAAAGTGTTTTTAAGTTGTGGAGACTAACATCAGATTAGAATTTGAAGGTATTCAAATAAGATGTGATCTGACTGAAAACAACTTTTTTCCAGAGTCTTAGAGATTAATGGCAGTTCAGAGACTGATCTGCAATCATTGGCGTCATTTGGGTCGAAGCTGGGTTTTTTAAGTTGTGGTTGCACTATAGTCGGAATGGATGACTCCATTTATTAGACAGCTATTAATTATAGCCAGTTTTAGAGCGCAGAAGGTAGTTAAAATGTCTTAATAGCGGCGAGGTGATAAAATATGTCAGGGGCAGCACATCTGAGTCATGTGTTATTGAATTTCCCTTCTGGGATAAATAAAGTATTTTTCATTTCATTTCATGTGAGAGACACTTTCAGCCAGCCGTAATGACGACATGGGTTAAAATTTGTGAAGGGGACTGATTGGATGTGAGAGACACTGATCTGGTGGCGAGATGTGAGATTAAATGATATCTACTTTGTTAAGAAAGAAATTGAGAAACCTCTGACAAGAACCGATGAAGTTAAGTAGAATTTTAGGTCTCTGGGATTTTTCTTTTTGCTTAGTCATACTGAGCTTTGGCTGCCTTGACTGTGCTTTGATATTGCAATCTTATAAATATTTCATCCTACTGTATCTTACATTTAAAGTGATTTCAACTGAAGCTGCCGCAGTCAGTTTGCATAATTATTGATGCATGATTATTGATACGTTTACACTTGATTCTTATTTGTCTTGGAACACTTGCTTTAAAAATAAATAAATAAATAAATAAATCATTCTTCTTTAACAATTCTCTACTTGTCAGTGTTTACTAGAATGTACCAAATCATTATGCTAAATTCCCCATAAAATTAAAAAATAAGTAAATAAAAATAAATAAATCTACTAGGTAATAAAGCCGATTTTGGTTTTAATTAAAAACTTTTGGGGAATTGCCCTACTGACCCTAATAATAAGCCCTCTTTTTTTTTTTTTTTTTTTAAATCATGTTGGAGTTATCAGTTTATTTTAGTTTAGTTTGATTACATGTTACACTGTGCTGCATTATACATTGATAGACATATGGCCAAAATAAAACTTAGATGAAATCATCAATTTGTGGAAAATTACTGTTTAGATTAATCGGCAAATCAGTAATGACCTTCCTATACAAATTGATAGGAAGGTCCTTATTGTCAGCCTTAATTTGAATCTGCTTGGAGAAATCAAATGCAAAAGGTCCTGCCGTTACAAGAAAGTTAAACTCACTTAAACTCAGTAATTGCTTTTTTGACCAAAAAGACAGCGAGGTGGAACCAAACAAAAGCGGAACATTTTCATTTCAGCTTGGCTTCTGCAGAAAATAGGAATCTTAATGAATTGTCGCCTACATGTGAATCTTTGACACAGTTTTATCACCAAACAAACCCTTTCTTCAGCCTCTGCTGCCTAATGGAACACGAAGCACAGATACAAAGTGGTCTGTGTGTGTGATTGAATGGGCGGTGTGTTTGCTTACTGAGGATGTACGATTTTCTGTTGGCACATTTAAGTGATCTTTCTTCGTTCTTAATATAGAGCAGAAGAACTAGACTTTGCAAGTAATAATAGTAACTTAATGAAAATGTCTTTGATTTGATTAGGCGGACAATGTGTGGTTTGGTAGGGCTAATTGTTCGAGAGAGAAAAAGAAAGGGGAGAGAGTGAGGGACAGAGAGGGGACGAGAATGTTAAATGAAAGCAATCTAATCAGGAAGATGAATCTGTCCTGCTCAGATGCCCCTAACTGATGACCCTCTGAATGACAGCTAGAGCCAATATTGGTGTGGGTGTGTCTGCATAGTCGGGTTTGTACTTACGTGTGTAAATGATGTGCGCATGTGAAGCTCTATAGGTGTGTGTGTGTATGTGTTGCATTGGTGTGCTTCTGCATGGATCGAGTGAGCAAACAAACTGCTGGAGGTTCGCTTGCATGAGAGGCTGAGAAGGATTGTTACTTACTCGGACCACTCAGAGACGTAGCAAAACATGAGGCGGCGAGCGTGATAGGGCAGCCAGCAGACCACAAAGGCTATCACCACGGCTCCTGGACACAAGGAGGGAGAGAGACAGTATCAGAAGACAACAAATAGCCAAGAACGTAGTCGACAGCACTTAGGAAAAACATCGAACTGGTACAGAAAGTGAAAACGTTCATTTGTAGAAGGTGCATAGTGTTCAGAAGATTACAATGAAAATGTTTAAATTTTGATGAGCATAGCAGACCAAAGAATAGAGAGAACAAAGATGTTGTGAAACAGCTAAATTAGTGTAAAGAAAAAGTCTGAAGTGGTAAGCAAATGCAAGAAATGGTTTCTATGAAGGATTTGTGGATTTGTTCTCTCTCTCCCCAACCAGATGGCTGCTCTCCCACAGCCTGGTTCTGCTGCAGTTTTCTTCCTGGTAAAGGGGATTTTATTTTCTTCTATTTCCCCACTGTAGCCAAGTTCTGCTCAAAGGGAATCCAGGGAAATCTTTGGATTTGTTGGGTTTCTCTATATATTTTGTTTTCAGTCTTCAATATGAAGCGCGTTGAGATGACATATTTTGAGAACCTGCTACCACTACAGACAGTGAGCTCAAATAAATACTTCTGATGTAAAATTTTTTGATTTAACTGACTGAAATCATGCTACAAACCTTCTGAACCCGCCAACCAAAAATTCAGATGCAGTGGGCTAGTGTTCAGGTAAGTGTCACTTTACTCTGGAGGTCTGAAAGTGTCAGTAGAAGACAAAAGGACTTCTCCTTTGTCTTCTTCAAAATATTTCACCAGTCATCCAAGAGGCTTCCTCAGTTCTCATCCTCTTTGATAAGAGATGAAAGGCTTTTGAGAAGCAAAAAAAGAAGCCTCTTCTACTGAAGCCGCTAGGATTACCATGACTTGGATGGCAGAGAACATATACAGAAATTTAAGTCTTCATGGATTCAAAACTTTGAATCAAATCAAAAAGTAAAACATGGAAAACCTTACTGAAACTGATAATGCATACTTTTTACTGACCTAGATGCAAAGAAGTGTTTTTACTGTATCGGGACCAGGCAGTATTTGTTATTGCAGAAGCTTCCACACTTGTATTTCAGTACTATACTCGTACGTTTGAGCCTATTTAAAACTGTGTCCCAGTCCCTACCTGGGTCCATTTGGAAGAGGCAGACTCTGGTCAAGATCAAGTGCAGTGGGATGTAAGTTTACATCATATGTAAAAGCTACCCTAGAATGTACAACTGATGAGGATGCAGCTTCAACATTACAAGACTAGACATTTGATCCTAAAGAATTGCACAATTGTTCGGCAGCTGGAGGTGGGTCTGGCTGTGTGGCAATGCCTAGGAAAGAAAAGTCTGTTTGTGGAACCTTTTTAACATTGTGTTAACCTTTGCGTTAGGATTGCATTATTACAACTGCATTGCGGTGTTTTATTGCTAGATTATTGGTCATTACTTTGTTATTATCTTTCTGTCATCATAACATTGTTTTGCTTGTAAAATGTACATGATTTTTTCTTTTCTTTTCTTTTCTTTTTTTTTTTTTTAAAAAGACCTATTTTTGTATTTTTTTGACAATTGCATTCATACTTCAGCATGGTATAGATCATTCAAATTTAACCAGGAAGTGTCCCAAAAGCACCTTGAACGACAGACAGTTGAGCAACGTTGACAAAGGTTTCCAAGTGTGGAATAAAGCTGTCTCTACTAACACACTGTGTTGTTGCGTTTGATTACTGTTGCATGAAATGTTATAGTGTTGCAAATGAACATTTTTAAAACAGGTTTAATAACATCAGCGTAACTGACTGATTGTTATCAGGGTCTTTACATTGTGAATTACAGTTTTGATTGGGCTAAAGCGAACACTTCAATTTCTGTTTATTTTTTTAAAAGGTGAAAACACAGAGACTTATTGTTTTCTTTAAAAAAAAATCTCTCAGGTGTTTCTTATCCAGAGAGCCCAAAGTGGCTCATTTTGGCTTTATAGTTCAAGATACTTTCTTGTCATTATACATGCGTGTACAATATTACTGAATTAATAGATGTTTTTTTCAGGTAGAAGTTGCAAAACATAACCTCAGGCGGAAGTGGTTAACAAGAAGTCTGTATGTATAAACACACCAGAAATTGCAGAAACCAAGTACCACATAAGAAAATAGCCCGTGTTTCACAAAATTTAAAAATAGCAGGTGTTTTTATGGAAGCAGAAAGAGCACTTTGAACTGAGAATGACACAAATCAATGATTCATTCAAACAGCTGTGTTATTCGTCTGACAAATTTTATTAAAGTGCTTCATAGGGTTCTCTTCTTTTCTCCTCTTCTCGTCTCTCGTTTGTGATCAGATGACAAGGTGCTGAGCTGCATCAGAGGACTGCAGGTCAAACTGTGCTATTATTTTCAGCCTAAGTTTCATCTTCATTGTTCCTTCTGTCAATACAATTTATTCGCATAATGGATATTCGACTGCATCAACAACCCGTTGATGAAGGGGGCTGATTGGATGATGTATGCATTCGCATATGGAGCCTATCCCAGCCGACTCAGGGCGAAGGCAGGGGACACCCCTGGACAGATCGCCAGCCTATCGCAGGGCTACACTTTGAGACAGACCACCATGCACACTCATATTCACACCTACGGACAATTTAGAATCACCAATTAACCTCAACTTGTTTTCAGACCTTGTGAGAGGAATCTGGACAACCCGGAGAGAACCCAGGCTACAAAGGTGGTGTCCTCACCGGGACGCGAACCAGCGACCTTCTTGCTGCGAGGCAATGGTGCTAACCACGAGCGACCTTGCAGCCCTTTTTCAGAACATCATTTTTTAAATTCAGTGTTTGTACACAGATAGGTGGATGGAGAATTGTGACATTAATGTCCAGCTTGGTAAAGTTAAGTAATAATGGCTGCAAAACAGCTTGTATTCTCAGAGCAAGCATCCAAAAACATGAATAAAATAAAATCCCTCCCTCATGCGTTGTTTGTATTCACTGCACAGGGATCTTTGGCAGTACCTGTAATTGTACTGCAGCCGAGTTGCCTGCTGTGTAAGAAGAAACATTTTGAAACTATTTCAGGTTGCAGACTTGGCAATCAGGCAGACTTGGACTTACATCTTCAATGCCGGAGGATCAAACTTAATAAAGTTTGAGGCTTTAATAAATCAGCTTCTTGCTTGGCACATCCTTGAAAGCACCTAGCCAGGAAGCAAATATCCATCCATGCTACAATTATGAGACATTTTACAGAAGTTTCAACTAAGGAATGAAACTGAAGTTACATTTGTGGCATCATCCACAGATAACAGACAGTGGTGAGGGTTTGGCTACCTCAGGAAAAAAGTCTCTTGGAGAAACTGGCAGTAGCTGTGAGAAGGGCATTCTGACGACTAAGTTAAACTTAACCTCTCTATGTACATATTAGCATGTTTACAAGACATTTCATAAGAAAATGTTGTCACACATTGTGATGCTGCAATGTCTACTATCTTAGTATCAGACATTGAGGTCAAATTAGGTGAAGGCCAATAAACAGAATTAGAGAGACTTTAGATTTAGAGACTAGGATGTTAAACCACTTATAGAAAGACAATTGCAGTTTTAGAAGGAAGACAACTGCATAAAATGTAATTTACTCTCCTAATCTAACCCCTGTCAATTTCTTCCTTTTTTCCCTCAATCATAAACTTACAACTTTAATCTGGAGATTTCAGAATTCTCTGAACATTACCACTGTCCCTTAGCTCCGTATTAGCTATTTATTTTACCTACAAAGGTCACAATATACCAACATCTAGCATTCTAACGTTTGCTAATTAGTGCTAAATGTTAATAAAATAAATAAATAAATAAATAAATAAACAGTTGCCTGAGTCAGATGGGAATAGTTCAGTAGGTATCCGTTCAGTTGTCTCGCACAGCTAGACCATTCTGTAGCACAGAATGAATAATAGCTGAACCTCATTATCGTTCTACTATGGGGGGAAGACACTCTAGCTTGTTTGTATTTCTTTGCTTCGTTCTGTGGAATAACAACGTAATTGGTTCAAACAATGCAACAATGGAGTCCCCTTAAATGGTGATCTGTTCACAGTTAGGTGAGCACTGGGAGCTAATTAACTGGAAAAAACAAGTGGGGTTATCTTATTACACAATCCAAAACGGTAACATGTACATAGTGGAAAGGCAGGAGATGTGACATTCACAGCCACTGGAAGGCTTATACCCACAGTCCATATTTGGTGAGTTTAGCGAGATTTTATGACAATCTCTCTCTTAATCCATCCTTAAACTATAAATGTGAATGGAAAAAGAATCTTGAGTAATTCAGCCCTGACGTCAACCTCATAAGTCATCGATTCACCTCATTAAGCACAGGTTTAGTTTAAACTTGCTTTTCATAGCTACGGAATGACTTGTAAGAATGAATAAATATGTTGAAATGCTCACATATCCTATTCAGCTCTTGTGACCTACAGCAAATGTCTATTCATATCTCACTGAGGTACATGAGTTTCTGTTACCACTTAGTCACAGTGTGATTGAATAGTCAAAGGCATCCATGGTGTTAATAGCAACTGCTGTCATTTGAGTCTGCTGAGTTCCTGGAAGCTTCTTAAAGAACAGTGCTGCCATACCCAGAATGAAAAGCAACAAATAGAATAAGTTTTCTAGCCCTTGTTTGTTATTTCAGTATAATTTAGCACAACTATTAATGTGTGAAAGCCCAGCTATACAACAAAGACATGACAAACATTGGAATGGTGATTTGTTTGACTTTCATGACAGATTACAACAGCCTCCAACACAACATGTTGTCTACTTGATTCTCTGCAGCTGGTGAAGAATAGCTCAGACCTTTGACAAATGACCCCATTCAAAAAACCTCAGCCCATGGCGTCACCCGCACTGTATGCTGATTGTTTTCAATTCTGAGGTGGACGTACTAATGTGCACTGTTTGATGAAATCTTAACTTGTCTCAAAAGGCCAATTTCCCATCCATCTGCTGTCTTGTAAATATTTTTTAAAAAAAAAACATCAACAGACACACACAGAGGAATTCTTAAGTACATGGACACGCTTAGGCAGTAAAGGCAGCGGGAGAAGCCAGAGCAGTATCAGTTCTAAATGCTTTAGTGTGTGTGTGTGTGTGTGTGTGTGTGTGTGTGTGTGTGTGTGTGTGTGTGTCTTTGCACTGCACCCATACGGTCCATCAATAAGTCAGTGGCAGACAGGAATCTCATTTATCTGGAGTCTGTTGCAGGATGGCAGCTCACTCCTCAGCTCACTGCCCAACACTATTTGTCACTGCCAGTTGGTCTCGACTGGTTAATCGCTTATCACACACAGGACCAGTAATTCTGAAACCATAGCAACCCGCCCTCTGTGGTCACAGCTCTATGCACATATGGCTTTTGACATCTTACCCATTGACATTATTACTTCCTGCATAATATGCTGCTCATCCAATGCATGGACTCTGCAAGACCTCTGAAGGTGTCCTGTGATATCTGGTGCTTTCATGATAGCAGTAGATCATTGAAGTGCAACTTGACTCCAGACACCCTGCTGCTGGTTCCTGATCTGTTCTTACTCCGAACACCGGCAGCATCTCACAACATTTGCTTCATGTGTAATTTAAAATCCTTTTCCTGACATCCTTATTTCCCAAGGTCCACCAACCCTGAAGAGCTTACTGTGCCCTATTGTCACATCTACTTGTGGTTTCTGGTTTCCTAAAGCAGAACTGGAGGCAGAGCCCTCAGCTATGAGGCTCCTCTCCTCTGGAAGCAGCTCCCAATTTGGGTCGGGAGGCAGACACCCTCTCTACTTTTAAAATTAGGCTTGAAAGTTTGCTTTTTGATAATCTTATAGTAACTGCTGCCTCAGGTGACCCTGAACCATCCCTCAGTTGTGCTGCTGTAGGCCTAGATGGCTGGGGGTCTTCCCATTATGCATTAAGGCCTTTTCCTCTCCTTTCATTCTCTCTCAATACATTTACAGTCATCCTCAAATGTATTCATACCCTCCCATTAAAGAAGGAAAAAAACAGCTGTCACTGAAATAAGTTGAAATTGACAAAAGTAATAACAACAACAACAAAAAAATCATGACAATCATGACATTGCTTTTAAATTGTGGTTCAACAGAAATACATATATTGTTTTAAAACAAAACAAGATAACAAGCATGATGGGACTCGCAAACTAATACTTTATTGAACAACTCTTTGAGGCAATCACTGCAGTCAAGTGTTTTCTGTAACTCACAGTCAGACTCAGGTATTTTGATTTTGGCCCACTGCTCATCAGCAAAGGGCTGGTATTTGTCCAGGACAGTTTTTTTCTTTTCTTTTTTAAAATTATTCTTTTCCACTGCAATTCAAAAGCAATGTCTTATTTCACTAAATCATAATTTCGCAAATTTTTTATTTATTATTACTTTTTTTCAGTTTCTAGTTATTTTAGTGACCATTGAGAATTTTGCCTTTTCTTTAATGGAAGGGTATGAATAAATTTGAGGACGACTGTAAACGCCACCATTGCATATTAGTAACATGTTTTCTCTCCTGTAATTGGTGTTTTGTTCTCTTTGTAGGAATCCCTGGTGCCATAGTTCCATATTTCTGATCTGTAGTGAATGGCCTCAGTAACCTCTTTACTGTTTGTTGTTCTGTGATGAAAAATGTGTATTTTCTTTCTGCCATCCTTTTCTTTTTTCCCTTAATCCTCAACCCAACCAGTTGAGGCAGATGGTCACCCTCCCTGAGCCTACTGGAGGTTGCTTCCTGCTAAAGGAGATCTCCCCCCCCAAAATATACCAAAGAGCTTCATCAAAAGGCATCTTTATATTTGTTAAGTTTCTCTCTACAATAGAATGTTGTAAAGTCTTGATGTTGCGATGTGAAGTGGCCACACCATAAGGTGACTTGTGTCGTGAAATTATGCTTGCTAAATAAAACTGTATTGAACTGAGTTGGTTTATTGTATGAGATTAACAACTTCATGCCCTTCATCTGTGAGTGGCAATAATGTTAAAGTATCTGTGTATATGTGTCTAGCAGGAAGTCAGAGAATATGGCCATATGGCTATCAGCATATCTGCAAAAGTAACTGAACTTTAACAAAGGCAAAACTTTGATTTGATTGTGAAAAGTTGTAGAGGTGCTGCAGGTGGATTTTGTTCATATTAACTTACAAAAATGACTGATAGCAGACTTTAAGCTAAGTTAGCAATGTGGTGCTGTTTGTAACTTCCTGTTTAGTGGTACTGAATTATAAACAGATTATAAACTGTGCCCTGAAGAGAAACGAAAGTTGTTGCTTTGAAATTCCGATTTTTTTTTCATTTGTTTGGTTTTACTCTCTAAGCGGTCAACACAAAAGAAAAACACTGTTCTGTTTGCATCTGGTATGCACTAAATCAAACAAATGCAGAACAAGCACTTAACCCCTGATTGATTTGTGGGATTGAAGTGCACTGGATCTGTATGTTCTGATTCTAAATTGGAGTTTCTCAGACTTTCCTGTGGCACACAGCTGGTGCCACTAAATGCAAAGAATCCTGCTGAAGTGAGTGGGAAGACTTTTTTTTTTCGTGAACTCTGTGGCTATTACTAGAGACTATGACTCACTGTGGACAGCTTTAATTAATGCTGGCTTGATCTGTGGTTTTGTAGCAGGAAAGTGATTAATAACAGCCGATGCTGAACTGCCAATTAATGAAACAGTTGTACAAAGACAGGCTAATTATGACAAACTGGGTTTAGAATTGGGACCCGTTCATTTTGGAATTATGACACAAAAAGAAACGCCATATAAAGAGCAGGTCTAATTAAGTTAAAGTAGGACGGAGAGAGGGATGGGGGGGTCAATAGGGGAAAAGGGGAAATTCATCTGTGCCCCATTCTGGCCAGTGTCTCAGTCCACTTTCATAATTGATGAGTGCAGAACGTGAGGCACTCTACAGCTAAGATTTTTCTGCCTCTGTGTGATAAAGACTGTACTCACATTTAGAGTGGCATGAGAAATCAATTCAAAATCCTTTTTTTCCATGTTTAAATTGCCTTTGTTTATTACCAAACCAATTTGGACTGCCATTAAAGTGTAATTGTGCATTAGGATGGATCTTAACAGCTATTGCTAGAGTTGAGAAAAGAAGAAAAACCGGACCCATCTGGTTACAATGTTCCCCTTGATGTAGTTTAGCTTGAAATTTAATCTGTGGTATGACAACAAAGGTCAGGACAATAAAAACGGAATGATTATAGAAAGACATTATCTATTTTATTATAAGTCTCTTATCAAATGTCCAAAACATCAAGCAAAGATCTGTCAGAGTTTCTCATGTGTCGACTGATTAAGCAAGAGATCAGAGCAAAGATCACAGAGAAATATTAATTTGCAGTGACCTAAATGCTAACATTGCCATGCTAACCTGCTCATAATTACAATGCTAGCATGCCAATGAGATGGATGTATTTAATTTTAGACAAAAATGGCAACACATTTGCAGGATACAAAAAAACGTTAAAATACTGCTCAAAACAAAGGGAACATCTAAACAACACAATGTAACTCCACACTTCTGTGAAATCAACCTGTCCAGTTAGGAAGCAACACTGTTTGTGAATCAATCCCATCAATTTTGTGCAAATGGAACAGACAACAGGTGGAAATGAGAGGCAATTAGCAAGACAATCCCTATAAAGGAGTGGTTCTGCAGGTGGTGACCACAGACTATGTCTCTGTTTTCATCCATTCTGGTGTTTTGGTCACTTTTGCATTTTGTCAGTGCTCTCACCCATAGAGGTAGCTTGAGATGGTGTCTACAACCCACAGAAGTTGCTAAGGTAGTGTAGCTCATCCAGGATGGCACATCAATGCGAGCTGTGGCAAGAAGGTTTCCTGTGTCTCAGCACAGTGTCCAGAACATGGAGGAGATACCAGGAGACAGGCCAGTACACCAGGAGATGTGGAAGGGGTCATAGGAGGGCAACAACCCAGCAGCAGGACTGCAACCTCTTTTGTGCAAGGAGGGACAGGAGAAGCACTGCCAGAGCCCTGCAGGATGACCTCCAGCAGGCCTCTAATATGCGTGTGTCTACTCAAACTGTCAGAAACAGACTCCATGAGGGTGGTATAAGGGCCACCAGTCGGGGCTTGTGCATACAGCCCAGCACCATGCAGGGAGATTGGCATTTTCCAGAGAAGACCAAGATTAGCAGATTCGCCATGGGTGCCCTGTGCTCTTCACGGATGAAAGCAGGTTCAAACTCAGCACATGTGACAGACATGACAGACGCCGTGGAGAACGTTCTGCTGCCTGCAACATCCTCCAATGTGCCTGGTTTGGCACTGGGTCACTAATAGTATGGGGAGGCATTTCTTTGAAGGGCCGGACAGCCCTCTACGTGCTAACCAGAGGTACCCTGACTGTCACTAGGTACCCGGACGAGATCCTCAGACCCATTGTGAGACCATATGCTGGTGCAGTGGGCCCTGGGTTCCTTCTGATGCATGACAATGCTAGGCCTCATGTGGATGAAGTGTGTCAGCAGTTCCTGATGATGAAGGCATTGATAACATGGACTGGCCTGCCCATTCCCTGGACCTGAATCCAATTAAGCATATCTGGGACATCATGTCTTGTTCCATCCACCAACGCCACATTGCATCACAGACTGTCCAGGAGTTGACTGATGCTTTAATCCAGATCTGAGAGGCGATCCCTCAGGAGAACATCCACCGCCTCATCAGGAGCATGCCCAGGCGTTGTAGGGAGGTCCTACAGGCATGTGGAGGCCACACACTACTGAGCCTCATTCTGACTTGTCTTGAGGAATTTCCACTGAAGTTGGATCAGCCTGTAATGTGATTTTCCACTTTTGTTTTGAGTATGATTCCAAATTCAGACCTCCATGGAATACTAATTTTGATTGACATTGATCATTTTGTTGTTTTGTTCTCAATGCATTCCACTATGTAATGACTAAAGATTCTCAACTGGAATATTTCATTCATTGAGATCTCAGATGTATTATTTTAGTGCTCCCTTTTTTTTTGAGCAGTATACTTGACCAAAGTAAAAACTGATTTACTTTATTAGCTTAGTCTAAGCAATTTCAAACCTGTCTAGTTTAAGTCAAAGTCAAATGATCACTTAAATCCCAGTGTTGTCATCTAACTCCATCTGTGGTTGAAACTCCATCCATCCATTATCTGTACACCACTTTATCCTCTTTCGTGTCAAAGGTGAAACAGCGTCACATAGAAAAAGACAGAGAACCAAGCACACTCACATTCACACTTAGAGACAATTAAGAATCACTAATTAACCACAGCATGTCTTTCGACTGTGAGAGGTAGCTGGAGAACCAGGTGGGAACTCACAAATTCCACACAGACCCGAGCCTGAGATTTGAACCCAAGACCATTAGGTTGTGAGACAGCATTGCACCACCTTGTCGCTCCTGGTTGAAACTCCTACAGGGGAAAACCCTTTGCGAGATTTAACTCAAACTTGCACAAGTTGCGGTCTAACTTAAGCCTTAGGCAGATCTGATGAAACTTAGGTTTTACTTAAATCTGCTGCAGACTTGGTTTCACTGAGGTTGAACCAAAACCAGGTACAACCTGGGGGACGTATTCTCTCTGAGCAATACAGATTCTAATCAAAGAGGCTTGTCAACAACTGGTAAAAAAAAAAAAAAAAAAGAGATCCCTCTATAGCTTTATAGCTATAGACCAGGTTAGCGCCACAGCATCAGTTACCATGGAAATCTAGCAGGTTAAAAGAGAGCCACCTTTATGATACTGACAACTCTGGCTTTAGGCTCAACATACCTGCTCACCCATTTGTCTCGCTTTGTAGTTCAGCCCTCTGTTGAGATGAAATGTCATCAAGTTTTTATTCAACACATTAAGGGCATAGTAATTGTGAAATTCTAAGCTAAATGAATATCTTACAAGGTGTGTCAGAAAAATTCCAGGACTGGTGTCAAAAAAGATGCACAGTCGTGACTTGACATTCTGACCCTTAACAATTCGAAAACGTTGCTATCCGATAGGTTTTTCGGAAACATGAGCAGAACCTATAAAAAACAGCCTTAACATACTGACAGCCTTAGCTTCCGACTCCAACATGACATTTTATGTCACAAATAAGGATAACGGCGCATCATCTGACTTAACAATCCGACAGATTGGCTACATTCAGACTGCAGGACTTAATGCTCAATTCGTATTTTTTGTGAAATCCGAATTTTTTGCGAGTTCGTTCACATTTCCAATTAAATGCGACTTGTATGGGATCTGCTGTGTGAACTTCATACGACCCAAAGGTGTCCCGCATGTGCAGAAGAGGAGAACAGCGACGTCACACACAGCAAGCGTGCTCAGTGTTTACGGAAGTAAACATGGATGGTAACGGTGGAGTGTATCTTGCGATTTTTAAAGTTTTTTTTTTTTTTTAAAGTGGCTATCCAACCGGAGCTAGCACATTTACAATGTAATCATCCCGGTTGTGGTGATATTCTACACAATAATGGACATGAAACTGTTGCAGTTTGCTCTGGTCTTTCTTCTGTTTTTGAATCTGCTGTTCACATCGGTGACAGCAGACCAACGTGCCACGGTGAGCCCTTTGTTTATTCTCGTGACCAGCTGTTAGCTCTCCATAACACTGCGAGGCTCACAGGTGAGAGGCCTGATGTCCCCTGTGAGCTTAACAGGAGGAGAAGGGGAAGCCGTCCCGGGGCAGAACGCCACAACAGGAGGAGACGCTACAAACCTGTCCTCCCCTCAGTCATCACGAGGATCCATTGGCAACAAGACGGATGAGCTTATGGCGCTAACACGGCATCAGCAGGAATACCGGCAGTGCAGCATCATGCTATTCATGGAGACCTGGCTAACAGAGTCAACAATGGACTCCAACGCTGCGCTAGACAGCTTTCAGTTGCTGGGAGCAGACAGGTGAAAGGAGAGCGGTAAGAAGAAAGGAGGGGGACTGGCAGTGTTTGTGAATGATAGATGGTGTAACCCTGGGCACATCACTATCAAGGAAAAACTCTGCAGTAAGGACACTGAGCTGTTAGCATGAGACCTTACTACCTGCCGAGGGAATTCTCATACATTATTGCGATAGCTGCGTATGTTCCCCCCCCGCTAACGCTAACTCTGCTTGTGATGTCCTACACACAGCTACAACACCCACAGGCCTTCTTTGTTATTACTGGGGACTTCAATCATACCTCTCCATCGTCCACACTACCCACATTCACACAGTATGTCACCTGCCCCACCAGAGAGAGTAAAATACTGGACCTTTTTTTATGCCAAAACCAAAGAGGGTGAAGAAGAAAGCCATTTTCTTTTATTGTGATGGTCAAAGACCCCTGAATTCATTCCCTGTTGCCATGTGTTTTCCCATCACCTTTTGTCATGTGTTTTCCTACC